>NC_142171.1:16398612-16698612 GCF_029865625.1 Vigna umbellata | reverse complement strand
AGATCTGGCTCAGTGGTTAATATTAGGAGGACAGATTTGACTCCTCTTGCAAAGTATTGGATGGCATTTTCTCATGCCAACATTCAGCCATGTTCACATGTGTCAGATATTACTCTCAGCAGGGCACTCTTCATCTACTGTGCTATCAGAAACTTGAATGTTAATATTGGGCAGGTGATAGCTGATGAGATTAGTGTGTGTGCTAACACCTCAAACAACAAAGCACCACTGGGACATCCTTCTTTGATCACTCACCTTTGCAAGCTAGCTGGGGTGGACACTTCTGTTCCACCATTTGAGAGGCCAAGAAAAGCTATAGATGAGGCCTATTACAGACAGTACTGTGGAGGTGAGGAGGCAGCCCAGCCAGTGCCACCACGCCAGGCTCGTAGAGAGAGAAGGCCAGCACAGAGCAGGACTTCTGCTGATACTCATGAGGCAGAACCATTCCAGATGAGGGACATGTATATGTCTCTTATAGGTGCTCAGTTGCAGTCCATCCATAGAGGGCAGGTGGCCACGGCTGAGATGATAGTGGGGATGTATGATACCCCTCCAGCACACAGGTGGACTATGGATGAATTCCATAATGTGGTAGCTTGGCCAGAAGAACCATGGCATGGAGGAGCTGAAGCAGCTGAAGCTTCAGCCCGAGACATGGATGAAGATGAAGTTGAGGAGGAGGATGCGTTTGATGATGATGATGATGAGGAAGAAGAGGAAGATACAGAGGACAGTTCAGACTGATGAGGAGCTGAGATAGCATTTACTGATGAATGCTATCATATGATTATGCTTTTGTGGTTTAAGTTTTCTGAACTTATTTGTTTTTGTTTTTAGATTAGGGTTTGATGTACTCTATTGAACACCTGGTTCCTTATGATGGTTTGCTATTAACTGTGATTGTGTGATAAGTAATGATTGAATGATGCTTATTGATTGATTGATGTTGAGATGATGTGCACATTAAAATGCTTATACAGGTGATTCACAAGCTTTGTGAACAAATGCATAATATCATGATTGTGATTGTGAAATTAAGCAGGATGTGCATGTCAAATGTGAATGAGCTTATATGTGAGGTTTTGAGCTCCAGAGTTGTTATTATTGAATGCTGTTACTTTGAAAGCATGAATGACTTTGCCCAGGTTTTCTATGATTGAATCAATTGCTTGTTTTGCATCATATGATCAAAGGCCGTGTTTTTGAAACCCTTTTTATTGGCCAAATTCATAAAGTTAGCCTTCTAAAAGAGAACACGTTGTGTTCTATCCTTTGAACCCTTAGCCTTAAATATACACTGAACACCCTTTATTGAAAATCTTTACCTTGAGTTAAGTAGAAGATCTTGTGTGGTATTGTTAAATGTTCAAGTTTGGGGTTATTGGGGAAACATGAAAAAGGAAAAAGCATTGAGCTAACAGCTAAAAAGTAAGAATATGCAAAGAAAAGAAAAGAAAAAGAAGCAAAGCTCAATGCAAATGCAAAAGCAAAGGCAAAAGAAAGTTGGGAATGAATAAGAAGATTGTGTTGTTATGATTCTCTTAACTCAAGGATTTTGTGATCCAGAAAAACCAATTTTCTTGTTAGCCCAGCCACATTATAAGCCATTGAAAAGTCCTTGTGATGATGCATGCTTGTGAATGTATTTGATTGTGGTTAAATGAAAGGCAAAGTTGATTCATGTGACATTGTGATAGTGGAATGAATGAGTGAAACACTTTACCTCTTATACACTTGTGTGTTGAGTGAAACACTTTACCTAGTGAGGAAATATTCCATAAGCACATAAACATCCATGCTTAATTGATTGATCATTCATGAAAAATAGCATTTGTTGGAATTTAAATGACCTTGTGAACACTAAAGCATGTGCACATCTTGATTGAACTCTTGGTCATAAGTTTGAGTGAAGTTGTTACTTATCTTGAAAGAGAGGATTTTTGAATGAGTGAACCATCATATGAATTGGTTGGAGATGGAGTTACATTTGGTTTGCTTGAGGACAAGCAAAGTTCTAAGTTTGGGGTTGTGATAACAGTTGAAAAACTGTTATTTTCATGCTTAAAAGTGATACTAAAAGCAACCTTTAGACTTAGAAACTAGCTTGAAATCATGCATTTTGTTTATATTTTCAGAAATACGAGAGCTGGACAGGTTTATGCTTGATTTGAGTGTTTTTGTGCAGGTTTTGAGGTGAATTTGGTGAAAGAAGTGAAGAATGAGAGAGAGGACATTAGAAAAGACAAGAAAGAGTGCAAAAAGAGAAGTCGAAGGCACCGCTCAGCGGCAAACTACCGCTGAGCGGCACTCAAGAGGTGGCGTTGGAACCGCTGAGGGGCAAATGGCCGCTGAGGGGAAGAAAGAAGACGCGTAACCACCGCTGAGCGGTAAATGGCGCTGAGCGGCACTTTTTGGGCTTGGGCTTTTGTAATCTTTTGTAACTCTAGATTAGTATATAAGGGCTTGCACGTCCTTTAGTTAGGTATCTTTGGCAGAAACGAGGCAAACACTATCTCTTTCACCCCTTTGAAGGAGGATCTTGGATGCTCAGGCTACCTCTTCACCTTTATTGGGTTTATTCTTTCATACTTTCATTGTAATTCATCTAGGTTCACCATGAATATGGTGAACTAAACCTTGTATGTTTGTTGGGGAATCAAAGTAATCTCTTGAAGCTCTCATATATGGATTTGTTGAGTACATCTTTGAATTAAGACATATGCTTTCCTTCATCATTAGTTAGGGTTTTTCCTCTTTGCTCAATGCTTGCATTGTTTAACTCATTCTAATGCATGATTATTGGTTTTGTTGATACGGACACGTACGGGGAAATCTAGATCCGGGGAATTTCTTCCAATATTATACTGACAATATTATATTGGTTGCCTTTAAGCTCCTGCACTCATGAACTAATCATTAGGAATGCTAGGAATTGTATGAACTATTTGATTAGGGAGAAGCCATCTAGAATGGTACATTAGAGAGTGGCATTAACAATGATGATTTGAATGTTGAATTCCTAAAATATATGAGAGTGGATGAGATGAAATTGACCCCCAACAACATATTCATTCATATATTTCCTTGAAAGTGTTTATCTTTTGTCTTTGTCATTGATCAATTCATGCATACATATTTAATTTTCGTCTTTGCATATTAAACTTCAATTATTGTGTTCTTAAGTCTTAGCTAATCAACAAATCACATAACTAAACTAGGCCGTGAGTCCTTTGGGAGAACGATACTTGGTGTTACCAAGTTTATTACTTGAAACGATTCGGTCATACTTGCCGATTGTGAAACAAGTTTGTGACATCATATTTTGGTGCTTACAAATTTGTCCATCAAGTTTTTGGCGCCGTTACCGGGGATTCATGGTTTAACTGGTTAATTTGTGTGATTATTGATTATCTTTGACTTATTTTTTTTATTTTATAATAATGTGGTTGGTAGCCACAATCTATAATAATGTGGTTGGTAGCCAACCAATCCATTCCTAGAATTATTTCCAAGTCCTTCAAAGGTAAACAGATCAAGTTCACCTTATAACTATGCCCCTCAACCACAATAGGACATCTAATGCACACGTTAGATGTCCTAAGCTCTCCAGCCGCTGGTGTTGATACCACCAAGTCAAACTGCATATCACTCTCCACTATTCCCAGCTTTTCAACACACGCCTTCGAGATGAAGGAGTGCGTCGCCCCAGAGTCAAACAGTACACGACAAGGCATTCCAAACAGCAAGCATTCACCAGTTATAAGATTACCTGCCCTTGCTGCCTCCGCTCCAGTGATAGCGTACACTCGCCCTACTGCTTGTGCTCGTCCTCCTCTCGGCTGATTTCTTCCAGCAACAGGTGGTCTCGTCACGGCTCGTCCGCTCAAGTTGCACTCGTTATCCGAGTGTCCATTCCTTCCACAACGAGTGCAATGTTTCACACCAATCAATTGAGGGCATGCGTTCCTATAATGCGGCCCTCCACACCGATAACAAATCACGTTCCCTGGTCCAGACTGCCCGCCAGGGACGATCGCTTGTGACCCGCTTGCATGAGATGGTTGGTTTGGACGAACGTAAGGTAATCTTCTTTGAACAGAACCTCCCCTGGACACTATGGGTCCCCTACTCACTTGTTGTTGCTTCTTGTGTCGTTCAGCTTCTGCCATATTTTTCTCCAGAACCTTGGCCCTCTCCACCATGGCAGGAAACGTCCTTATGCACAAGCTTGAAATCATAACTTTCAATTCACTCCTTAGGCCGTTCTCATACTTCCGACATTGCCACTCTTCACTGGTGGCCATTGTATTGAACCGCACAAGGTGCTTGAACTTGTTGGTATACTCGGAGACGGACATACCTCCTTGGACGAGCTGCAGAAATTCAACTTCTTTGGCAAAGCGGACGCTGTCAGGGAAGTACTCTTCATAGAACTTGTTTCTGAACACTTCCCAAGTGACTGGCTGTTAAGCGTCCGTCAAGATGGCTCTCGCGCTCGCCCACCAGTGGCTTGCTTCTCCAGTTAATAGATATTCAGTGTATGCCAAGCGGTTCTCATCCGGACACCTTTTGGCATTGAAGATCCTCTCCATATCCCTCAACCACTGGTCAGCTTCGTCCGGAATACACTTTCCACTAAACTTGGCAGGGTGATGCTGAAGGAAACTCTCCAAACTCCATTCAGCATTCGGTTGGACAACGTTTGAAGAGGATGCTCCAGGCGCACCTCTGGTGGCAGCAAGAATTTCCATCAATTGTCTTTGCGTGTTTTCAGAATTGACACGTGAAGCCTCCAAACCTTGCATAGCAGCCTGGTTTTGCTGCATCAACGTGGCGTTCTGCTCCAGTAACGTTGTGTTCTGTTGATGTAGCCTTTCAACCACGGTTTCCAACAACCTAGTGTTGCTGGACGTATCAGACTCGTTTGGTTGAGGAGGAGGAGGTAGCCTAGGTGCCATTCGTTCTCTGGATAGCAGAGAAAAACAAACGAGCGTTAGTTATGTCCAAGAGTTAAAACAATAATAACTCATCAAACATGCAATAAGCACACAGCAAAAACACAGTGCATTCATAGCCCTACAGTGTCCCTTAATAGAACAAAACTGCTCTGATACCACTAATGTAACATCCCAAAATATAGTAATTACCATAATTCAGAGTTAATTACAATTAACAGCAACATAAACAGTCTTTGCATTAAACTCAGCGTTTAAAAGCCGAACAACATCAGTACAAAAGAACGTACGTTCAAAATAGAATTCAGAGATAAACAGGACGAACGGTTTTACAAAACATTTAACCGTACGTACAACTATTCTACCATTTACATCACAAATCTAACGAGCGCTCTAAGGCTCGGCCTTGACTTCCACCTCAACCAGATTTGCATCTTCCAAATTTTCTTCTTCCAGTATTTCTTCAAGAGATGCACCACCATCTGCTCACATCCACACGGATGATCATTGCATTTTGACAAGACGAAAGTACATGGACAGTAGACAACACAATGGAAATGCAAGGGTAAGCTTATAATATTTAATTTATACAATTAACACATACATTTAACACTTCAATTCATACATACGACATGTAATTTTATCATCTAATTTAACATAGAAATATGTATATAAATATGACAGACCGTTCGGACTGTATGAACCATGTAGTTACAAGCGTCCTTGCACCCGAGTGATGTAGTAACTGGGATACACTCAACAGCTGCCACTCGAGGTTAATCCCTCGCCCATAACTAAGCGATGAACGAAGAACCTCCTGCCATTCCCCCACATGACTACCCCCTTCTACGTGAAGATGAGTATCACGGAATATCAGGATGGACCGCGAGTCCTAACTTATCCATGTTCATACTTTACCAAATTTAGCATTTAATACAACTGAGACGTTCCTCCATGGAACGCTCGTTCAAATTCCGTAATCATAAAATCACTTAACATAACGTTCGCACTGTAATTTATCATAATTCATAATCAATCTCATCTTTAACTTTAAGAGTACGAAAGGACGAACGTTCAGTCCTTTGAAGAAAATAGGACGAACGTCCAAATACAGTACTGGATGGACGGACGTAACTCTCTGTTTGACCAGTTAAATGAACTGACTATATTGAAGGTATAATGATACTTAGAAAATTTCATAATATAGATCTTGGACCAGATTCAATGTATCAAGGATGGTCAATAACACTTATAATTTTCTTTGTAAAATTTTGTATATATAGAACTGATGCCAGTATTTGAACGAACATAAGAGGATAGATATTCAAATGTTGGAACGAACGCTATTTTGGACGAACGCTTCGGTATCAGACCGAGCGCTGTTTAGGACGAACGCTTCGGTATCAGACCGAGCGTCATTTAGAACTAACGTTCGACATAAGGCCGAACGATATTAAGGACGAACGTTCGACTTGAGGCCGAACGCTATGAAAGACGAACGTTCGACATAAGGCCGAACGCTATGAAAGACGAACGTTCGACATAAGGCCGAACGCTATAAGGGTGAACGCTTCGGTTAAAGACCGAGCGTTCCGTATTTGTAAAGTTTCAAATATTTAAATACAGCTGAGCTGAACCGAACGCTCAGTCAATCAAATGGGGACGCTCGTTCTCGAGCAGAATTCTTTCCAATTGAAGGAATTCCATTCTAAGTTGTTTAAAGGAAAACCGAACGGTCTAAGACCGTACGGTGACGAGCGTCATTTATCAAGGGGATGATTTAAGTTTCAGATTTCTCAAACTTAACAAATTTCCAGATTTCAACCTTTAAACTTATACTTTATGCTTCATAGGATTTTCAATTTATACACTTTATAACATGCATTCCAGTAACTTCATATTCAACATCAAAATACAGATTTACTTCATACAACATAACATCCATTTTTCATACGTATCAAACCAACATGCAGATTAATCAAAATCAGAAATCATATTCCATAACAGGGATCGTCTATACAGCTCAAACATCATACTTATCATACATGCAAATTCCAGATTACACAATCATGCAAGTATAAATTAAACGTATAAGCTGTTACCAATAAGGAGTATTGGTAAATCTTGAAGAAATTTGTTTTGATGATGCTACAAGAAGTTTTAGTTGAAGAAGATATTAGAATTAGTTAAAAGCAATTTGTAGAAATTAAATGTAGTAGGAAATTCTTGTAAACCTTGTAAAACTTGCATTTTTAACCTGCAATAATCGATTATGATTAAGCAATAATCGATTATCACAAGTCATACTTGAATAATCGATTATCACTTCATATAATCGATTATCACATTTTTGAAAGCCTGTAACGGACTTGAATAATCGATTATCACTTACAATAATCGATTATTCATGGCAGTTGGGAGCTGTCCTTTGGCATTCAGTGTACTTGGCTATATATTTTGATTTGGAGAAATCAGAAGGTAACGTTGTTGAACAGAAGCTCTTGCAGAATACTGTTTGTCAGAGGAAGTTCTTAGAAGCTATAGTTCAAGTTCCCTTGCTTGGTCTCGTGAACAGGAGAGGCTCGCGTGTCGTGTGTCGATAGTCGGAGCAAGCTCTCTTCGAGTTAGCAAGGTGCTCTGCCTGGTCTCGTGAATAGGAGAAGCTCGTGTTTCGTTTGTCGATAGTCGGAGCGGTTCTCTTCGAGTTGGCAGAGTGTTCTTCTTCCGGTTCGTTCGTCGAAGGAAGGTTTATTTATCTGCTTTATTCACTATTTCTTGTAATCTGTTAAATAACTTTTTAGTGAAAAAGGTTAATCACTATTTATAGTGATTAACGACTGGACGTAGATTCTTTTGAATCGAACCAGGATAAAAATTGCTTGTGTGATTTTCTATTCCCTACACTCTTTATCTTTTACGCATATCAACTGTTTGATAAATTTTCTCTAAGAAAATTGTTTTTCTAAAATGGACCATTAAACTTGATTTGTGACCGTAACACGCTTTCCGAATATTTTATTCCGCTGCGCGACTCTATAACGGTACCGATTGTTCCAACAATTGGTATCAGAGCTTGCTTTGATAGTTTTTCAAATTTTTCGAAAATGGGCGGTCATAACCAAGTTTATGCTGAGGGTGCTTCTATTAATAGACCTCCTTTGTTTACAGGGGAAAATTATGCGTTTTGGAAAATAAGAATGCAAATATTTTTGGAGTCTATTGATAGAGGTATCTGGGAAGCTGTACAAAATGGTCCTTATATTCCTAAAAATACAGTTGATGGTGTAGAAGTAGAAAAATCATATTTTGACTGGACTGTTGAGGAAAATAGAAGAGCCCAATTTGATATTAAGGCTCGAAATATAATTTTATCTGCACTAACCATTGATGATTTTTTCAAAGTATCTGTTTATAAAAGTGCTCAGGAAATGTGGAAATTTTTAAGAGTCACTCATGATGAAGTATCGAATGTGGCTAAGTTGACTTGTTCGAATTCATGCTCTACATCAAACTCCTCAAGCTCAAGCGATTCTAGTGAGCAAGAAAATTTATGCTTGATGGCCAATGTTAAATCATCTGACAGCCAAATCTTGAAGGAAAAGAAGGACTATCAAGGTTCCTCTGCAAGTTTCAAATGTTATGGATGTGGTGAAAGAGGCCATCTGAAAGCTGACTGTTCAAGCAACAAAAGAAGTAAAGAAAGAAAAGAAAAGAAAATTCACAAGAAGAAGAAGGTTCACATTGCCTCGAAGGATAATGCATCAACCACCTCTAGTTCAAGTGATTCTGTTGAAGAAATAAACTTGTGTTTGACAGCTAATTTTGATGATGCTGGAAGCCAAGTAAGTAATTCTAGCTATGAATCTAGTGAATTTGATGTACAAAAGGCGTTTCTTGAATTACTTGATGAATCTGAAACATTGGATGCTGCTTATAAAAATATGAAAAAGGAATTTAAAGAATTGCGAATTAAATATGAGAAGGCATTAGATGAGGAAGTAAGTTTGAGAAATAAAATTTGCAACTTGGAAATGAAAGAGTCTTCAAATGTTGAACATCCTGTTGAATGTCTTTCATGTAAGAATCATATGCTTGATATTGATATTCTTGAAAATCTTCTTGAAGTTGCAACTGGAAATAATAATGTTGAAATGCCTATAACTGTTAGAAAGGTTTATAAAAACAAAAGTGTTTTTAAAAGTAAGAACCAAATTAAAAGAACCCGTAGGGTATGGGTTGAAAAAGGAACTGTGTCTTATAGAAATCCAAATGTTGTCACATGCTTTTATTGTATGAAAAAGGGGCACACTTCTAACAAATGTAGAATTAAACATTTTGATGTTCCAAATGGAAAATATGCTTGGATTCCTGTTATAAAGTAAATTGTCTCTAATCTTAAAGGACCCAAATGAGATTATGGGGACCAAAACTCTATTGTTTGGTTTTGCAGGTTAATTTTTCAAAAGGAAAAGAAGACTCTATGGTATTCTGGTATTTTTTAAGAGCCTTGAAATAATTTATGAATGTTAGATGTGTCTTAAAGTTGAAAATTTGGCCCAAATTTGTGTTTTTCGGAAATTAACGTAAATAATCGATTACCAAAGGTAATAATCGATTATCTCGTCCTCAAAAATTTGGATTTTGACAATTTGGCTCGCACATAATCGATTATTTAAAGTAATAATCGATTATCTTAAGTTTTCGTAAAAAAAAAAAAAAAAAAAAAAAAACTTTTTTTTATATTTTTTTGGAGTCTGTTTTTAAAAGGGGATTATTACATTCAGGGGAAGATATATGAGGTATTATGCTCTTTCATGTTATGAAATTTCAATTTTATTTATGTTTTGAAATGCATCCTTTGATTAATTGAGGGGGAGATCATATTTAGGGGGAGCCTTTAACATCCGATCTTTTTGCTTCTGATCAAAAAGGGGGAGAAGAATAATAGGTTTAATCCTTTAGTACATCCCTATTTATGTACGAATGTCTCAATTGGGTCCTCGTTTTTTAAAGTGTATCAAAATGTCCCTAAATTTGAAAATTGATATCAATTGAGTCCTTTCCGTTAAGTTGGCTGGACGGCGTTAAAAAAATTGATGAGTGGATGCTGAGATGACAAAAGAGCGCTCGTCCACCAGCGAACGAACGCTCGTCCAGCAGCGAACGAACGCTCGTCCACCAGAGAACGAACGCTCGTCGACCTCTTACTGGTGGACAACCGTTCGTTCCACACTGGACGAGCGTTCGTTTTCTGGTGGACGAGCGTTCGTTTGCTGGTGGACGAGCGTTCGTTCGTCATCTCAGCATCCACTCATGAATTTTTTTAACGCCGTCCAGCCAACTTAACGGAAAGGACTCAATTGATATGAATTTTCAAAATTAAGGACCATTTTGATACACTTTAAAAAACGAGGACCCAATTGAGACATTCGTACATAAATAGGGATGTACTAAAGGATTAAACCAAGAATAATACAAGGGGAGAAGTATAAATTATTACAGGTATTGCTAACCTTGTTGTTGTTTGTTAGCTTGTATGTTTTGCAGGTAAGCCAAACTTGCTTTTAAAATTGAATTTTTGATCATCATCAAAAAGGGGGAGATTGTTACCAATAAGGAGTATTGGTAAATCTTGAAGAAATTTGTTTTGATGATGCTACAAGAAGTTTTAGTTGAAGAAGATATTAGAATTAGTTAAAAGCAATTTGTAGAAATTAAATGTAGTAGGAAATTCTTGTAAACCTTGTAAAACTTGCATTTTTAACCTGCAATAATCGATTATGATTAAGCAATAATCGATTATCACAAGTCATACTTGAATAATCGATTATCACTTCATATAATCGATTATCACATTTTTGAAAACCTGTAACGGACTTGAATAATCGATTATCACTTACAATAATCGATTATTCATGGCAGTTGGGAGCTGTCCTTTGGCATTCAGTGTACTTGGCTATATATTTTGATTTGGAGAAATCAGAAGGTAACGTTGTTGAACAGAAGCTCTTGCAGAATACTGTTTGTCAGAGGAAGTTCTTAGAAGCTATAGTTCAAGTTCCCTTGCTTGGTCTCGTGAACAGGAGAGGCTCGCGTGTCGTGTGTCGATAGTCGGAGCAAGCTCTCTTCGAGTTAGCAAGGTGCTCTGCCTGGTCTCGTGAATAGGAGAAGCTCGTGTTTCGTTTGTCGATAGTCGGAGCGGTTCTCTTCGAGTTGGCAGAGTGTTCTTCTTCCGGTTCGTTCGTCGAAGGAAGGTTTATTTATCTGCTTTATTCACTATTTCTTGTAATCTGTTAAATAACTTTTTAGTGAAAAAGGTTAATCACTATTTATAGTGATTAACGACTGGACGTAGATTCTTTTGAATCGAACCAGGATAAAAATTGCTTGTGTGATTTTCTATTCCCTACACTCTTTATCTTTTACGCATATCAACTGTTTGATAAATTTTCTCTAAGAAAATTGTTTTTCTAAAATGGACCATTAAACTTGATTTGTGACCGTAACACGCTTTCCGAATATTTTATTCCGCTGCGCGACTCTATAACGGTACCGATTGTTCCAACATAAGCTTCCCTTACCCGGATTGGAAATCAAACTTGTCCTAGATGCGAATGTGGCTTCGTCCAATTACGTTGTTCTTAGGTTCTTGACTCTTCCAGAACACAATCTAACCACGGAATACAGATCACTTAGAATACATGCTTGCATGCAACTAAAAACCCTATTTTTCCAGAACCCTAAAGACGAGCTACGGAAAGGGGACTTACCAGCTTAGAACCAAATTCTGTTCGGTCCAAACTAACGTCCGCGCCTCTGGAAACGTTCCTATGGTTCTGAAATGGGATTTGGAGAAGAAAATGAGAGGTTACCGTAGAGAGAAGCTTGGGAGTTCTAGAGAGAAGTTGGAGAAGATGAAGAAGTGTGTTTCGTGAGGAAGAAGATGAGTGGTGCAGGTGAGAGAAAGAGTTTTCGAAATCTGATTTTTGTTAACTCGCGGTCGTTTGAACGAACGTGTCTCAAGCCGACACCTGCACCCAAACTCTGATTTGGAAACTTCTTCCGCAACACGTGGCGTGCGTGCATGTGAGGCAAAGTGCGTTTTTAATGTTTCCAGAGAAATGATTTTGGCCCAGCTTTCCGTGCACAGCAGAGAGGCGAAAATCAGAGTTGGGAGTGGGTTTTAATGGCTTGAGAAGTGATGTGGCGTGCATTAATGGTGATATGACAGGTAATTTACAGAGTTAAATTTTCAGGGTCTCACAAGAACAAATTTCGATTCTTAAGTTGGAAGTGCACGGTGATTAATTGTTGGTAATGCACGCTGTTACGCCTTTTATCACTTTCATTGCTTTTGAGAAAAGAGAGAAACGTTTTCTTTCAAAGGAGAATGAAGCACAGGTTTTCCAGTTTGGATGGGATTTTTTTTATCGCAATTAGCATTTATTTTCTTTTAAGAGAAAAGCGTTGATTGATGGGACGGGCCAAGACGTAGCAGAATGTGTCGCACTCATTTCCTTTATTGGGTGTTGCTCCACCACCACAACTTTCTTCTTCTATCTCTCTAATTTTTTTTAATTTCAATTATATTCTCAAATTAAAATTTTTTATTTATACTATTTTAATTTATTTCAAACCTAGTTCTCCTACTTTACTCTCTGCACTCAATCTTTCCATCTCTCAATTCCGTTTAATAATTTGTCTTCAGTTTTACTCTACAACTCCATTTGTCTTCTTCGTTTCACTTCTCCTCCTCTATTTCTTTCTTCTTCATTTTCCTTACATTATTAAAATACATTAAAAATATATTCAAAAATAATAAATCAAAACATTTAAATTAAATTATTAAAATATTTCTAAAATAAAAAATAAACTAATAAAACAAACCCTAAAATTAAAAACGTAGGTGACATCCTTCAACGGATGTCAACATCCTTCAACGGATGTCAACATCCTTCAACGGATGTCAACATCCGTTTAACAAGACAAAAGTACATCAATCTTGAGCGTTCGGTATTAATATGAAATTCTTAAGTTTGGATCTTAAATGGTCGGTTTTGATGTATTTGATATAATAAGCGTTCGGTTTTGAGTTGGTAGTCTCAACTGGTGATTCTAAGCGTTCGGTCTTAAATTGATAGGCTTCAATCTTGTTGAATTGTGTTGGGATATTTATGTGTGGCATTGTTCACTTTAATGTTTTCATGCACTTTAATGCTTTCAACTATGTTCGGTTGTATTTAATTTCCAGTTTTAATTTAGTCCGTTTTTAATCACAAACATTGTCAAAACCCCCCACTACGTGTTTGACCTAAGACTAGAACTACATTTGGTCCTTGTGAGACGACCTAAGAGTCACTTCCTAGCACTGTACTGCATTATTTTATGCACATCAAATTTGATGGGCTACGACAGCCCGCATCATCCACTTCGTCCACTTCTTCCATTTCTTCAAATTCGTCCACTTCCTCCACTTCCTCCAGTTGCTCAACTTCCTCAACTTCGTCCATTTTGCCACTTCGTCCACTTCCTCAATTTCATCCACATCGTCCACTTCGTCAACTTCGTCCACTTCCTCCATTTCCTCCACTTGGTTCACTTCCTCCACTTCCTTAACTTCCTCAACTTCTTCCACTTCGTCCACTTCCTCCACTTCCTCCACTTCCTCCACATCCTCAATTTCCTCAACTTCATCCATTTCGTCCACTTCCTCCACTTCGTCCACTTCGTGCACTTCGTCCACTTCTTCCACTTCCTCAACTTTGTCAACTTCGTACACTTCATCCACTTCGTCCACTTCGTCATCTTCCTCCACTTCGTCCACTACATCCACTTCGTTCACTTCGTCCACTTCTTCCACTTCCTCCACTTCCTCCACTTGCTCACTTCCTCCACTTCCTCCAACTTCGTCCACTTCCTCCACCTCGGTCACTTCGTCCACTTCCTCAACTTCGTCCACTTCCTCCACTTCCTCCACTTCCTCCACTTCCTCCACTTCCTCCACTTCCTCCACTTCTTCTACTTCGTCCACTTCGTTAACTTCGTCCACTTCGACCACATCCTCCAGTTCCTCAACTTGCTCAACTTCGTCCACTTCCTCAACTTCCTCAGCTTCATCCACCTCGTCCACTTGGTCCACTACCTCAACTTCGTCCACTTCGTCCACTTCGTCCACTTCGTCCACTTCGTCCACTTCGTCCACTTCGTCAACTTCGTCCACTTGCTCCACTTTCTCCACTTCCTCCACTTCCTCAACTTCCTCAACTTCGTCCACTTCCGTCATTTCCTCCACTTTGTCAACTTCGTCCACTTCCTCCACTTCGTCCAATTACTCCACTTCCTCCACTTCGGCCACTAATGGACAAAATTTATGATCACCAAAATATGATGTCACAAACTTGTTGAACAATCGGCAAGTATGACCGAATCGTTTCAAGTAATAAACTCGGTAAGACCAAGTATCGTTCTCCCAAAGGACTCACGGCCTAGTTTAGTTGTGTGGTTCGTTGATTAGCTAAGACTTAAGAACGAAATATTTGAAGTTTAATATGCAAAACAGAAAATAAACATGTATGCATGAGATTTTGATCAATGGCAAAAGCAAAAGACAAGCACTTTCAATGAAATATATATATGAATATGTTGTTGGGGGTCAATTTCATCTTATCCACTCTCATATATTTTAGGAATTCAACATTCAAATCATCATTGTTAATGCCTGATGAGTCAATATTTTCTTAACTTCACTTAGTTTATTGTGCTAGAATTAATCAGGGAATTGTGCTTAAACGTCTAGTATTTTCCCACTTTTCCTAATTGTGCTTAATTTGATCAGAAATTCTTATTTGAATTAATTTGAATTATTTAAGACTAATTATTTGCATTATTAATTGTAGGGAAATTGTTAGATATTATTTGGGACATTTGGAGGTCAAAAGAAAATGCCAAATCAATTCTATTTTAAGCTAAAAAGAGAAAGGAGGTATGGATTTATTTTTGGGAGGTGCACAATGGGCCCATGGAAGCAAGCATTGGAGGCACATGGAAAGGTCCAGCAAAGAAGTGAAGACGTGGTGCTGGAAGAAAGAAATCATTCACGGTCCAGCTTGGAAGCAAAGCCCAGCAACCTCCACATCCAACATTTGCGCGTCCAGGAAGTGGCAAAAGGAAGAAGCCTTCACGCTCACCCACGCAGCTTCCATCCAGCATGTGGCAGCAAGGAAGAGGCCCACGTGAGAGAAGGAGTGTCCAGCAACACTTCACTCCACGCACATGGTCACAGCACGTGAGCAGCAAGCCCAGCAGGGAGAAATCCAGGGTCTCGGCCTGCACTGAAAAAAACGAGCCGCCACTTGTTTTAGGAGGAGTTCCAGTAGGGTAGTGAGGGCACTGGAAAAATGGAGAATGGTTGAGCTGGATGGAATGAACTGACATCCGCCACTTGAAATTTAATCCTGAAGTGTTTTCTCTTCTTTAGATTTGTGGTGCAAGGTTACGGTTTGTTTAAAGAGCTATTCTCCTTCTTTCATTTAGTTTTATTTCATCCACTTTTGATTGAATCCTTTTATTGTTTATGCTAATGTTAATGGCTGTTTTGAGATAGATAATGAAGTATTGTTTCATGCTTGTATTTTAATGTTGTTAGAAGTGAAAAAGAAGCAAAGTAAATGGTGATTTATGGACATGTGTCACGGCTGGAATACTGCAGTAAATTTATTTTGTTTGAGAATGAAGAAGTAGATTAGGTGTGTGTTACGTAAAAGCTTTCTTCTCCTTGTAAAAATCAAACATCTTTCTTCTAAAAATCTATTAGCATTTAGTCAACATGTGGGACCTTTCCTTACATTTGAATTTGTCTCTTTTAGTATTTTTGGAAGAAGATTGTCGAGGGTAGAATGGTGTGCATACAAATTAATTTGCTTTTCATTAAGAAATATTAATTGAAGTGGAAGTAATGTTTTCTTTGTAAAATCAAGTGGTATGGATGTAGGAAGGCACGGTGTTGGATGAAGGAACCTAATTCCAGTTTTTGTTTTCAATGAAACATGTCACGACACATATGAAAAGTTTTAAAGAAAATTTTAATTTCAAATTTAATTTCTTTTACGTTTTATTTTTAGCTTTACTGTTCAAGAATTTTATTTCAATTGTTGAATCCTTCATGAATTTCATTTTCAATTAAGTGTTTTTGTTTTTATTGTCTAATGTCTTTTACCGTTTGGTTTTACTTTCCTTAAACTTCATTTCAACGTTTTTACTTCAACGTTTTTAATTCTGTTTCATTTAATTTTCAGTTTTAATTTATTTTGCATTTCAAAACAACAATCAAACCCCCCCCACTATGTGTTGATCCGAGACTGAACCATATTTGGTCCTTGTGAGACGACCTAGGAGTCGATTCCTAGTCTATACTGCATTTTTATATGCACAACTTTTGTGAGAGGTGCGACCCTCTCATCAATGCCACTCTCTAAATTACCTTGTCAAGAAGGCCTATCCCTAATTACGAGTTCATACGATTCCTAGCATTCCTAATAATTAGTTCTCTTAGCACAGGAGCTTAACGACAACCAATATAATATTAGGAGTAATTCCCCGGATCTAGACTTCCCCGTACGTTCCCGTATCGACAAAATCAATAATCATGCATTGAATGAGTTAAACAAAGCAAGCATTAGGCAAAGAGGAAAAACCCTAACTAATGATGAAGGAAAGCATAAATCTTAGATTAAGATGCAAGCACAAATTCCATATATGAGAGCTTCAAAAGATTACATTGATTCCCCAACAAACATACAAGGTTTAGTTCACCATATTCATGGTGAACCTAGATGAACAATAATGAAAGAATGAAAGATAAAACCCTAGAAAGGTGAAGAGGTAGCCTGAGCATCCAATATCCTCCTTCAAAGGGGTGGAAAAGAGAGTGTTTGCTTCGTTTCTGCCAAAGATACCAACCCTAAGACATCTAGGTCTTTAAATAGGACATAAAAATAATAGAAAACGGGTCCAGGCCCAAACAGATCATAAAATCGCATAAAACTGGCCCAAAACTCGTCTGATTGACTTTTTTCGTATTCTGGTTGACTGGTTGACTTTTTGGTTGACTAGTTGAGTTTTCTGGTTGACTGGTTGACTTTTCTGGTTTCTGGTTGACTTTTCTGATTCCATCTCTCTCCTTCTTCACTTCTTTCACTAAATTCACCTTAAAACCTGCACAAAAACACTGAAATCAAGCATAAACCTGTCCAGCTCTCTTATTTCTGAAAATATGGATAAAAGCATGATTTCAAGCTAGTTTCTAAGTGTAAAGGTTGCTTTTTGTGTCAATTTCTGAAATCAAGCATAAACCTGTCCAGCTCTCTTATTTCTGAAAATATGGATAAAAGCATGATTTCAAGCTAGTTTCTAAGTGTAAAGGTTGCTTTTTGTGTCAATTTTAGGCATGAAAATAACAGTTTTTCAACTATTATCACAACCCCAAACTTAGAACTTTGCTTGTCCTCAAGCAAACAAGATGTAACTCAATCTTCAACCAATTCATATGATGGTTCACTCATTCAAAAATCCTCTTTTTCAAGATAAGTAACAACTTCACTCAAACTTATGACCAAGAGTTCAATCAAGATGTGCACATGCTTTAGTGTTTACAAAGTCATTTAAATTCCAACAAATGCTATTTTTCATGAATGATCAATCAATTAAGCATGGATGTTCATGTGCTTATGGAATATTTCCTCACTAGGTAAAGTGTTTCACTCAACACACAAGTGTATAAGAGGTAAAGTGTTTCACTCATTCACTCCACTATCACAATGTTACATGAATCAACTTTGCCTTTCATTTTACCACAATCAAAAACATTCACAAGCATGCATCATCACAAGGACTTTTCAATGGCTTATAATGTGGCTGGGCTAACAAGAAAATTGGTTTTTCTGGATCACAAAATCCTTGAGTTAAGAGAATCATAACAACACAATTATTCTTATTCTTCCCAACTTGCCTTTGCATTTGCATTGAGCTTTGCTTCTTTTTCTTTTCTTTTCTTTTTCTTTTTTTTCTTTGCATATTCTTACTTTTTAGCTCTTAGCTCAATGCTTTTCCTTTTTCATGTTTTCCCAACAACCCCAAACTTGAACATTTAACAATACCACACAAGATCTTCTACTTAACTCAAGGTAAAGATTTTCAATCAAGGGTTTTCAGTGTATGTTCAAGGCTAAGGGTTCAAAGGATAGAACACAAAGTGTTCTCTTTTAGTGGGCTAACTTTATGAATTTGGCCAATAAAAAGGGTTCCAACAAACGGCCTTGATCACATGATGCAAAACAAGCAATTGATTCAATCATAGAAAACCTGGGCAAAGTCATTCATGCTTTCAAAGTAATAGCATTCAATCATACCAAAAACTCTGGAGCTCAAAACCTCACATATAAGCTCATTCACATTTGACATACACATCCTGCTTAATTTCACAATCACAATCATGATATCCTGCATTTGTTCACAAAGCTTGTAAATCACCTCTATAAGCATTTTAATGTGCACATCATCTCAACATCAATCAATCAATAAGCATCATTCAAGCATTACTTATCAAACAATCACAGTTAATAGCAAACCATCATAACAAACCATGTCTCCACTTCCTCCACTTCCTCAACCTTCTCCACTTCGTCACCTTCGCCCACTTCGTCCACTTTGTCTACTTCCTACACTTCCTCCACTTCCTCCACTTCCTCCACTTCCTCCACCTCGTAGAAATCGTCAACTTCTTCCACTTCGTCTACTTACTCCACTTCCTCCACTTCCTCAACTTCGTCAGCTTTTACCATTTCCTCTACTTCCTACACTTCGTCCACTTCCGCCACTTCGTCTACTTCGTCCACTTCCTCAACTTCGTCAACTTCGTCCACTTCGTCCACTTCTTTTACTTCCTTCACTTCGTCCACTTCCTCCACTTCCTCCACTTCCTCCACTTCCTCCACTTCTTCCACTTCGTCTACTTCCTCAACGTCTTCAACTTTGTCCACTTTGTCCACGTCATCCACTTCTTCCATTTCTTCAAATTCGTCCAACTTCCTCCACTTCCTCAACTTCGTCCGTTTTGTTCACTTCGTCCACTTCCTCAACTTCATCCACATCGTCCACTTCGTCAACTTCGTCCACTACCTCCATTTCCTCCACTTGGTCCACTTTCTCCACTTCGTCCACTTCTTCCACTTCCTCAACTTCCTCAACTTCATTGATAACAGTTGAAAAACTGTTATTTTCATGCTTAAAGTTGATACTAAAAGCAACCTTTAGACTTAGAAACTAGCTTGAAATCATGCCTTTTGTTTATATTTTCAGAAATAAGAGAGCTGGACAGGTTTATGCTTGATTTAAGTGTTTTTGTGCAGGTTTTGAGGTGAATTTGGTGAAAGAAGTGAAGAATAAGAGAGAGGACATTAGAAAAGACAAGAAAGAGTGCAAAAAGGAGAAGTCGAAGGCACCGCTCAGCGGCAAACTACCGCTGAGCGGCACTCAAGAGGTGACGTTGGAACCGCTGAGGGGCAAAATGGCCGCTGAGGGGAAGAAAGAAGACGCGCAATCACCGCTGAGCGGTACTTTTTGGGCTTGGACTTTTGTAATCTTTTGTAACTCTAGATTAGTATATAAGGGCTTGCACGTCCTATAGTTAGGCATCTTTGGCAGAAACGAGGCAAACACTCTCTCTTTCACTCCTTTGAAGGAGGATCTTGGATGCTAAGGCTACCTCTTCCACTTTATTGGGTTTATTCTTTCATACTTTCATTGTTATTCATCTAGGTTCACCATGAATATGGTGAACTAAACCTTGTATGTTTGTTGGGGAATCAAAGTAATCTCTTGAAGCTCTCATATATGGATTTGTTGAGTACATCTTTGAATTAAGACATATGCTTTCTTTCATCATTAGTTAGGGTTTTTCCTCTTTGCTCAATGCTTGCATTGTTTAACTCATTCTAATGCATGATTATTGGTTTTGTTGATACGGACACGTACGGGGAAATCTAGATCCGGGGAATTTCTCCCAATATTATACTGACAATATTATATTGGTTGCCTTTAAGCTCCTGCACTCATGAACTAATCATTAGGAATGCTAGGAATTGTATGAACTATTTGATTAGGGAGAAGCCATCTAGAATGGTACATTAGAGAGTGGCATTAACAATGATGATTTGAATGTTGAATTCCTAAAATATATGAGAGTGGATGAGATGAAATTGACCCCCAACAACATATTCATTCATATATTTCCTTGAAAGTGTTTATCTTTTGTCTTTGTCATTGATCAATTCATGCATACATATTTAATTTTCGTCTTTGCATATTAAACTTCAATTATTGTGTTCTTAAGTCTTAGCTAATCAACAAATCACATAACTAAACTAGGCCGTGAGTCCTTTGGGAGAACGATACTTGGTCTTACCAAGTTTATTACTTGAAACGATTCGGTCATACTTGCCGATTGTGAAACAAGTTTGTGACATCATATTTTGGTGCTTACAAATTTGTCCATCAAGTTTTTGGCGCCGTTACGCGGGGATTCATGGTTTAACTGGTTAATTTGTGTGATTATTGATTATCTTTGACTTATTTTTTTATTTTATTTTAAATTTCGAATTTTTATTTTATTTTATTTTTCTGTTTATATTTTTCAGTTTGTATTTTATTTGATTTTATTTTATTTTTTCTGTTTTCTGTTTTTCTGTTTTCTGTTTTTATTTTCTGTTTTTTTTTTTCGGTTTTTATTTGATTTTATTTTATTTGATTAGATTATATTTTATTTTATTTTATTTTATTTTCTATTTGTATTTTATTTTATTTTATTTTATTTTATGTTTTTTTTTTTGTTTTTATTTCCTATCTTCTTATCTTTTCAATTATATCCTTTGATTTTTTTTCTTTTCTCTATCTTTTTGTGCTAACAATTGTTTTTAGGGTTTTGTGCCTAATGTCTGCAGAATGCAATTTGGTCAAGAGTTTAACTATAGGGGCACTCAATTCTACCAAAGTAATCTCAACCAATGGTGGGAACCTCACTCAAGCATGGATCAAAGCCAATTTTGGCAAGCTGCTGGACAATTTGAGAACCAACCACAACAACAATGGCAGCAACAACCCTTTCTATCAGGAAGTTTGGATAGGTTGGAGGACACCCTTCAACGATTTTTGAAAAATTCCGACTCTACTCAGAAAAGCATTGAAGAATCATGTAAAAGAATGGAGATGCAACTTCGTCACATTAGTCAGATATTAAATGATGATGTTAATACTGATGTTAACCTTAAGGAGGAAGGGCAAGTCATTATCACTGAAAGTGACAAGATTCTTGATGAGGAAAAATTAGAGGGAGATGAGGAAAGGGTAGAGAGAAAAGAGAAAGAAGAGTTGAGTGAGAAAGATAAAGATGAAGAAAAAGAAAAAGAATTGGTTGAGAGAGAAGAGAGAAAGAAAATTTGTGTGAAGATAAAGAAGTTGAGGAGAAAAAGAGAAAGGAAGAAAAAAATAAAAGAAGAGAAAAAGAGAAAATTTAGGGAGAGAAAAAGGAAGAAAAAGAAGATGAGAGGAAAGAAGAAGAAATCACATGAAAAATCACATCCTCATCTAAAGAAGAATCATAGGAAGGAAAAGAAATTTAAGTGCTTCATGGAAATCTTCAAGAAATGGGAGATTAAAGTTCCTATGATTGAGACACTGCAACAGGTTCCTGGTTTGATCAAATTTCTGAAGAAGTTCAGTAGGAAGAAGAAGAAAAAGAAGAAGGAACTTGAGCTTTACTGGGTCAAGCTAATGACATTAAAAGAGCGCTTGCTGGGAGGCAACCCAGTGAATTTAAAAACTTTTGATTTGGTTTTGTAATTTTTAATTTGTGAACATTAGTTTTGTAAATATTTTTGTTGGATCCAGCATCTACTGAAGGATGTTAGGTTTGTAACACCTACTGATGGGTGTTGGTGAGAAAATTTTGCACCTACTGATGGGTGCTGGTAAGTTGGAAACACCTACTGATGGGTGTTGGTGGAATTTGGGTCAGGCTCGTGACGTTAAACAAGCGCTACCTGGGAGGCAACCCAGTTGATTGATTGTTTTCTGTTTGTTTATTTTTAGGATTTGCATAAGCATTTTTAACATTGAATTGCAGGGAACCTATGAGGGGTATGCTAGGAAGGCACGTAGGTCAAGAAAAGAAGGAGAAGGGCACATCAAGAAAGTGCCGCTGAGCGGCAATTACCGCTGAGCGGTACTATCGCAGATGGGCTTAAGTTCCCCTTAGCGGAACCCGAGCCCATTGGGATATTTTTAAACCCTAAGCTGCGCGTTTTTACATTCTTTCAAGCTCTTCTCTGCACTAAGACTCCCTCATATCTCCTCTTAGGTTTCCCACATCTTTTTACTCTTCCCTCTTTAGAAAATTTCTCTTCCACTCACTTTTACACTAGTGTGCTATCAAAGTTTGGGGTTGGAAGAGAGCATTCTAGTTTGGAAGCATTCTCATATCATCTAGCATCTCCACCCAAGTAAGTAAAATGCATTTTGTTCATTCTAGGGTTCTTGAAATTGACTGTGATTGTCAAGGCATGAATATTTAGGGGTTTTGATTTCTATGCATGATTTGATGATATATTTGATGTTTGAACCGATTAAACTGCTTGATTATGAACTGGAAAACTGAAAATTGCATTTGGGTGGAGTTAGGACAGTTTAAAAACGAGATTTGCAAAAATCTGCAGATCACCGCTGAGCGGCATTTACCGCTGAGCGGCACTCTGCCAGATTTGCTTTTTCTGGTTTGTTGCGTGTTTGAATGTGGCACTGGTGGCGCTGAGGGGAAATTCTGGCCCTCAGCGGTGGTTTAGCTTCAAAAGGAGTTTTGTTTTGTGTTTACTAATGATTAACATCATGTTCTGTGGTTTTGGATTTATGTTTGAATGCAGGAATGGCATCCTCTTCAGGAAAGAGATTGAAAACCATGGCAACCAAGAGAAAGGAAAAGGAACCAGAGCAGCCCCATAATGGCAGGTTTCTCTCTAGGAAACATGAGAAGCACTTTAGGGTGGTTTAGGACAGGAGACTTCTAATGGAGAGAAAGGTTGGAATGATACCTAACTTTGCTCCTCAATTTGGAGAGCAAGTGTTAGGGAATGATTGGGGAAAGCTAGCCACTTATCCAGCACCTGCCAACATAGCTGTGGTGAAGGAATTCTACACCAATGCAAAGAAGATTGGTGATTATCCAGCTGAGAATTATTTGGGCTATGTTAGAGGCCATGCTATCAGGTATGATCCTGACTCCATCAATAACTTTCTGGATACTGTGTGGGCTGGTGAGCAATGCCAGTTTACTCTTAGCATGGAGGAAGGTGCTGACTTTGAGGATGTTGAGAGAGTATTGTGCATACCTGGAGGACACTTCCAAAGGAATAGATCTGACTCAGTGGTTAATATTAGGAGGACAGATTTGACTCCTCTTGCAAAGTATTGGATGGCATTTTCTCATGCCAACATTCAGCCATGTTCACATGTGTCAGATATTACTCTCAGCAGGGCACTCTTCATCTACTGTGCTATCAGAAACTTGAATGTTAATATTGGGCAGGTGATAGCTGATGAGATTAGTGTGTGTGCTAACACTTCAAACAACAAAGCACCACTGGGACATCCTTCTTTGATCACTCACCTTTGCAAGCTAGCTGGGGTGGACACTTCTGTTCCACCATTTGAGAGGCCAAGAAAAGCTATAGATGAGGCCTATTACAGACAGTACTGTGGAGGTAAGGAGGCAGCCCAGCCAGTGCCACCACGCCAGGCTCGTAGAGAGAGAAGGCCAGCACAGAGCAGGACTTCTGCTGATACTCATGAGGCAGAACCATTCCAGATGAGGGACATGTATATGTCTCTTATAGGTGCTCAGTTGCAGTCCATCCACAGAGGGCAGGTGGCCACGGCTGAGATGATAGTGGGGATGTATGATACCCCTCCAGCACACAGGTGGACTATGGATGAATTCCATAATGTGGTAGCTTGGCCAGAAGAACCATGGCATGGAGGAGCTGAAGCAGCTGAAGCTTCAGCCCGAGACATGGATGAAGATGAAGTTGAGGAGGAGGATGCGTTTGATGATGATGATGATGAGGAAGAAGAGGAAGATACAGAGGACAATTGAGACTGATGAGGAGCTGAGATAGCATTTACTGATGAATGCTATCATATGATTATGCTTTTGTGGTTTAAGTTTTCTGAACTTATTTGTTTTTGTTTTTAGATTAGGGTTTGATGTACTCTATTGAACACCTGGTTTGTTATGATGGTTTGCTATTAACTGTGATTGTGTGATAAGTAATGCTTGATGATGCTTATTGATTGATTGATGTTGAGATGATGTGCACATTAAAATGCTTATACAGGTGATTCACAAGCTTTGTGAACAAATGCATAATATCATGATTGTGATTGTGAAATTAAGCAGGATGTGCATGTCAAATGTGAATGAGCTTATATGTGAGGTTTTGAGCTCCAGAGTTGTTATTGTTGAATGCTATTACTTTGAAAGCATGAATGACTTTGCCCAGGTTTTCTATGATTGAATCAATTGCTTGTTTTGCATCATATGATCAAAGGCCGTGTTTTTGAAACCCTTTTTATTGGCCAAATTCATAAAGTTAGCCTTCTAAAAGAGAACACGTTGTGTTCTATCCGTTGAACCCTTAGCCTTAAATATACACTGAACACCCTTGATTGAAAATCTTTACCTTGAGTTAAGTAGAAGATCTTGTGTGGTATTGTTAAATGTTCAAGTTTGGGGTTATTGGGGAAACATGAAAAAGGAAAAAGCATTGAGCTAAGAGCTAAAAAGTAAGAATATGCAAAGAAAAGAAAAGAAAAAGAAGCAAAGCTCAATGCAAATGCAAAAGCAAAGGCAAAAGAAAGTTGGGAATGAATAAGAAGATTGTGTTGTTATGATTCTCTTAACTCAAGGATTTTGTGATCCAGAAAAACCAATTTTCTTGTTAGCCCAGCCACATTATAAGCCATTGAAAATTCCTTGTGATGATGCATGCTTGTGAATGTATTTGATTGTGGTTAAATGAAAGGCAAAGTTGATTCATGTGACATTGTGATAGTGGAGTGAATGAGTGAAACACTTTACCTCTTATACACTTGTGTGTTGAGTGAAACACTTTACCTAGTGAGGAAATATTCCATAAGCACATAAACATCCATGCTTAATTGATTGATCATTCATGAAAAATAGCATTTGTTGGAATTTAAATGACCTTGTGAACACTAAAGCATGTGCACATCTTGATTGAACTCTTGGTCATAAGTTTGAGTGAAGTTGTTACTTATCTTGAAAGAGAGGATTTTTGAATGAGTGAACCATCATATGAATTGGTTGGAGATGGAGTTACATTTTGTTTGCTTGAGGACAAGCAAAGTTCTAAGTTTGGGGTTGTGATAACAGTTGAAAAACTGTTATTTTCATGCTTAAAGTTGATACTAAAAGCAACCTTTAGACTTAGAAACTAGCTTGAAATCATGCCTTTTGTTTATATTTTCACAAATAAGAGAGCTGGACAGGTTTATGCTTGATTTAAGTGTTTTTGTGCAGGTTTTGAGGTGAATTTGGTGAAAGAAGTGAAGAATAAGAGAGAGGACATTAGAAAAGACAAGAAAGAGTGCAAAAAGGAGAAGTCGAAGGCACCGCTCAGCGGCAAACTACCGCTGAGCGGCACTCAAGAGGTGACGTTGGAACCGCTGAGGGGCAAAATGGCCGCTGAGGGGAAGAAAGAAGACGCGCAATCACCGCTGAGCGGTAAATACCGCTGAGCGGCACTTTTTGGGCTTGGACTTTTGTAATCTTTTGTAACTCTAGATTAGTATATAAGGGCTTGCACGTCCTATAGTTAGGCATCTTTGGCAGAAACGAGGCAAACACTCTCTCTTTCACTCCTTTGAAGGAGGATCTTGGATGCTAAGGCTACCTCTTCCACTTTATTGGGTTTATTCTTTCATACTTTCATTGTTATTCATCTAGGTTCACCATGAATATGGTGAACTAAACCTTGTATGTTTGTTGGGGAATCAAAGTAATCTCTTGAAGCTCTCATATATGGATTTGTTGAGTACATCTTTGAATTAAGACATATGCTTTCTTTCATCATTAGTTAGGGTTTTTCCTCTTTGCTCAATGCTTGCATTGTTTAACTCATTCTAATGCATGATTATTGGTTTTGTTGATACGGACACGTACGGGGAAATCTAGATCCGGGGAATTTCTCCCAATATTATACTGACAATATTATATTGGTTGCCTTTAAGCTCCTGCACTCATGAACTAATCATTAGGAATGCTAGGAATTGTATGAACTATTTGATTAGGGAGAAGCCATCTAGAATGGTACATTAGAGAGTGGCATTAACAATGATGATTTGAATGTTGAATTCCTAAAATATATGAGAGTGGATGAGATGAAATTGACCCCCAACAACATATTCATTCATATATTTCCTTGAAAGTGTTTATCTTTTGTCTTTGTCATTGATCAATTCATGCATGCATATTTAATTTTCGTCTTTGCATATTAAACTTCAATTATTGTGTTCTTAAGTCTTAGCTAATCAACAAATCACATAACTAAACTAGGCCGTGAGTCCTTTGGGAGAACGATACTTGGTCTTACCAAGTTTATTACTTGAAACGATTCGGTCATACTTGCCGATTGTGAAACAAGTTTGTGACATCATATTTTGGTGCTTACAAATTTGTCCATCCACATCCTCAACTTCGTCAACTTCGTCCACTTCGTCCACTTCTTTTACTTCCTTCACTTCGTCCACTTCGTCCACTTCCTCCACTTCCTCCACTTCTTCCACTTCGTCTACTTCCTCAACGTCTTCAACTTTGTCCACGTCATCCACTTCGTCCACTTCTTCCATTTCTTCAAATTCGTCCACTTCCTCCAGTTCCTCAACTTCCTCAACTTCGTCCGTTTTGTTCACTTCGTCCACTTCCTCAACTTCATCCACATCGTCCACTTCGTCAACTTCGTCCACTACCTCCATTTCCTCCACTTGGTCCACTTTCTCCACTTCGTCCACTTCTTCCACTTCCTCAACTTCCTCAACTTCATCCACTTCCACCACTTCCTCCACGTCCTCCACTTCCTCCACTTCCTCCACATCCTCAACTTCCTCAAGTTCGTCCACTTTGTCCACTTCGTCCATTTCCTCCACTTCCTCCACTTCCTCCACATCCTCAACTTCCTCAAGTTCGTCCACTTTGTCCACTTCGTCCATTTCCTCCACTTCCTCCACATCGTCCACTTCGTTAACTTCGCCCACTTCCTCCACTTACTTCACTGTCTTAACTTCGTTAACTTCGTCCACTTCGTCAACTTCCTCCACTTTCTCCACTTCCTCAATTTTGTCCACTTTGTCGACTTTGTCGACTTCGTCCACTTCCTTAACTTTGTCCACTTCCTCAACTTCATCAACTTTATCCACTTCCACCACTTCCTCCACGTCCTCCACTTCCTCCACTTCCTCCACATCCTCAACTTCCTCAAGTTCGTCCACTTTGTCCACTTCGTCCATTTCCTCCACTTCCTCCACTTCCTCCACATCCTCAACTTCCTCAAGTTCGTCCACTTTGTCCACTTCGTCCATTTCCTCCACTTCCTCCACATCGTCCACTTCGTTAACTTCGCCCACTTCCTCCACTTACTTCACTGTCTTAACTTCGTTAACTTCGTCCACTTCGTCAACTTCCTCCACTTTCTCCACTTTCTCCACTTCCTCAATTTTGTCCACTTTGTCGACTTTGTCGACTTCGTCCACTTCCTTAACTTTGTCCACTTCCTCAACTTCCTCAACTTTATCCACTTCATCCAATTCGTCCTCGTCGTCCACTTCGTCATCTTCCTCAACTTCGTCCACTTCCTCCACTCCCTTCACTTCGTCAACTTCGTTCACTTGGTCCACTTCGTCAACTTCATCAACTTCCTCCACTCCCTCCAATTCCTCCACTTCCTCCTCTTCCTCCACTTCCTCAACTTCGTCAACTTCGTCCATTTCGTCCACTTGGTCCACTTCGTCCCCTTCGTCCACTTCGTTCACTTCATCCACTTCCTCAACTTTGTCAACTTCGTTCATTTCGTGCACTTCGTCCACGTCGTCAACTCCTCTACTTCCTTCAATTCCTCCACTTCCTCAACTTCCTCCACTTCGCCCACTTCGTCAACTTCGTCCACTTCGTCCACTTCCTCCCCTTCGGCAACTTCCTCTACTTCGTAGACTTCGTCAACTTCAACCACTTTGTCCACTTCCTAAACTTCATCCACTTCCTCCACTTCGTCCACTTCGTTGACTTCGTCCACTTCCTCAACTTCGTCCACCTCGTCCACTTCGTCAACTTCGTCCACCTCTTCCACTTCTTCCACTTTATCCACTTTCTTCACTTCCACCACTTCCTCCATATCCTCAACATCCTCCACTTCGTCCACTTCCTTTACTTCCTCAATTTCGTCAACTTAGTCCACTTCGTAAACTTCGTCCACTTCTTTTACTTCCTTCACTTCGTCCACTTCCTCCACTTCCTCCACTTCCTCCACTTCTTCCACTTCGTCTACTTCCTCAACGTCTTCAACTTTGTCCACTTTGTCCACGTCATCCACTTCATCCACTTCTTCCATTTCTTCAAATTCGTCCACTTCCTCCAGTTCCTCAACTTCCTCAACTTCGTCCGTTTTGTTCACTTCGTCCACTTCCTCAACTTCATCCACATCGTCCACTTCGTCAACTTCGTCCACTACCTCCATTTCCTCCACTTGGTCCACTTTCTCCACTTCGTCCACTTCTTCCACTTCCTCAACTTCCTCAACTTCATCCACTTCCACCACTTCCTCCACGTCCTCCACTTCCTCCACTTCCTCCACATCCTCAACTTCCTCAAGTTCGTCCACTTTGTCCACTTCGTCCATTTCCTCCACTTCCTCCACATCGTCCACTTCGTTAACTTCGCCCACTTCCTCCACTTACTTCACTGTCTTAACTTCGTTAACTTCGTCCACTTCGTCAACTTCCTCCACTTTCTCCACTTCCTCAATTTTGTCCACTTTGTCGACTTTGTCGACTTCGTCCACTTCCTTAACTTTGTCCACTTCCTCAACTTCATCAACTTTATCCACTTCATCCAATTCGTCCTCGTCGTCCACTTCGTCATCTTCCTCAACTTCGTCCACTTCCTCCACTCCCTTCACTTCGTCAACTTCGTTCACTTGGTCCACTTCGTCAACTTCATCAACTTCCTCCACTCCCTCCAATTCCTCCACTTCCTCCTCTTCCTCCACTTCCTCAACTTCGTCAACTTCGTCCATTTCGTCCACTTGGTCCACTTCGTCCCCTTCGTCCACTTCGTTCACTTCATCCACTTCCTCAACTTTGTCAACTTCGTTCATTTCGTGCACTTCGTCCACGTCGTCAACTCCTCTACTTCCTTCAATTCCTCCACTTCCTCAACTTCCTCCACTTCGCCCACTTCGTCAACTTCGTCCACTTCGTCCACTTCCTCCCCTTCGGCAACTTCCTCTACTTCGTAGACTTCGTCAACTTCAACCACTTTGTCCACTTCCTAAACTTCATCCACTTCCTCCACTTCGTCCACTTCGTTGACTTCGTCCACTTCCTCAACTTCGTCCACCTCGTCCACTTCGTCAACTTCGTCCACCTCTTCCACTTCTTCCACTTTATCCACTTTCTTCACTTCCACCACTTCCTCCATATCCTCAACATCCTCCACTTCGTCCACTTCCTTTACTTCCTCAATTTCGTCAACTTAGTCCACTTCGTAAACTTCGTCCACTTCGTCCACTTCCTCCACTTCCTCAACTTACTCAACTTCGTCCACTTTGTCCACTTCGTCGACTTCGTCCACCTCGTCTACTTCCTTCACTTCCTCCACTTCCGCCACTTCC
This sequence comes from Vigna umbellata, assembly GCF_029865625.1. Classification (NCBI taxonomy): domain Eukaryota; kingdom Viridiplantae; phylum Streptophyta; class Magnoliopsida; order Fabales; family Fabaceae; genus Vigna; species Vigna umbellata. The sequence continues at coordinate 16,668,647 of NC_142171.1, read as the reverse complement.
TCAACTTCGTCCACTTCCTCCACTTCCTCATTTCCTCTACTTCCTCCACTTCCTCCACTTCTTCCACTTCGTGCACTTCGTCAACATTGTCCACTTCGTCCACTTGCATCACTTGCTCAACTTCGTCAACTTGGTCCACTTCGTCAACTTCCTCTACTTCTTCAACTTCCTCAACATCTTCTTTTTCCCCAACTTCGTCTACTTCGTCCATTTCGTCCACTTCGTCCTTTTCGTCCACGTCGTCCACTCCTCCACTTCCTTCATTTCCTCCACTTCCTCAACTTCGTCCACTTCCTCCACTTTGTCCACTTCGTCCACTTCCTCCACTTTGGCCACTTCCTCCATTTCGTAGACTTCGTCAACTTCGTCCTCTTCCTCCACTTCTACCACTTCCTCCACTTCGTCTACTTCCTCCACTTCATTCACTTCCTCAACTTCGTCAACTTCGTCCACTTTGTCCACTTCGTCCACTTCTTCCACTTTGTCCACTTTGTCATCTTCTTCAACTTCATACACTTCCTCGACTCCCTTCAGTTCCTCAATGTTGTCAACTTCGTTCACTTGGTCCACATCGTCAACTTCTCCACTCCCTCCACTTCCTTCACTTCCTCAACTCAGTCAAATTTGTCCTCTTCGTCCACTTCCTCCGCTTCCTCCACTTCCTCCACTTCCTCATCTTCGTCAACTTCATCCACTTCGTCCACTTAGTCCAATTCGTTCACTTCGTCCACTTCCTCAACTTCGTCAACTTCGTCAAATTCGTCCACTCCTCTAGTTCCTTCACTTCCTCCACTTCCTCAACTTCCTCCACTTCGTCCACTTCGTCAACTTCGTCCACTTCGTCAACTTCGTCCACTTCCTCCACTTCGGCCACTTCCTCCACTTTGTAGACTTCGTCAACTTCATCCACTTCGTCGACTTCCTCAACTTCGTCATCTTCGTCCCCTTTGTCCACTTCGTCCACTTCGTCCACTTCCTCCACTTCCTCAACTTCGTCCACTTCCTCCACTTCCTAAACTTCCTAAAATTTGTCCACTTCGTCCACTTCCTCCACTGAGTCCACTTGCTCCACTTCCTACACTTTAGCCACTTCCTCCACTTCCGCTACTTCGTCCACTTCGTCATCTTCTTCAACTTCGTCCACTTCCTCCACTCCCTTCACTTCCTCAACTTCGTCAACTTCGTTCACTTGGTCCATGATGACAAATTTATGAACATCGAAAAACGGCGCCACAAACATGTTTAACAATCGGCAAGTGTGACCAAATCGTATCAAGTAATAAAACTTAGTAAGACCAAGTATCGTTCTCCCAAAGGACTCACGGCCTAGTTAGCTATATGATTTGTTGATTATTTAAGACTTGTGAACAATTGATTGTAGTTTTAAATGCAAAAGACAATAATTAAACATGTATGCATGAATTTGATCAATGGAAAAGAGGAATACAAACACTTTAATGAAATAGATGGATGAGTATGTTGTTGAGGTTATCAATTTCATCTGATCCACTCTCATATATTTTAGGAATTCATCATTCTTTTCATCAATTGCTAATGCCACTCTCTAAATCACCTTGCAAGAAGGTTTATCCTTAATTACGAGTTCATACAATTCCTAGCATCCCTAATAATTAATTTTGAATTGCAGAAGCTTAAAGGCAACCAATATGCTATTGGGAGAAATTCCCCGGATCTAGATTTCCCCGTACGTTCCCATATCGACAAAATCAATAATCATGGCAATGAATGAGTTAAACAATGCAAGCTTTAAGCATAGAGGAAAAACCCTAACTAATGATGAAAGAAAGCATAAGTCTTAAAATAAGATGTTAAAACAAATTCCATATATGAGAGTTTCACAAGACTACATTGATTCCCCAACAACAATACAAGGTTTAGTTCACCATATTCATGGTGAAACTAGATGAACAATAATGAATGAAAGAAAGATAGAACCCTAGAAAGATGAGGAGGTAGCCTGAGCATCCAAGATCTTCCTTCAAGGGGTGGAAAATAGAGTGTTTGCTTCGTCTCAGCCAAAGATACAAACCCTAGGACGTCCTAAAGCTTATATACTATTCTAAAATATACAGAAAATTAGGCCTAAGCCCAAAATAGTGTCGCTCAGCGGTAAGTGCGTGAGTTGATTCTTCCACCTCAGCGGCATTTTCACCCCTCAGCGGATCCAACAACGTGAGTTCTTGAGTGCCGCTCAACGGTAAACTGCCGCTGAGCGGTAGTTGCGACCTCTCCTTTTGCACTTTTTGATGTCTTTTCTGATTCCATCTCTATCCTTCTTCACTTCTTTCACCAAATTCACCTTAAAACCTGCATAAAACACTGAAATGAAGCACAAACCTGTCCAGCTCTCTTATTTATAAAAATATGACCAAAAGCATGATTTCAAGCTAGTTTCTAAGTGTTAAAGGTTGCTTTTAGTATCAATTTTAAGCATGAAAATAACAGTTTTTCAACTATTATCACCGTTCACTTCCTCAACTTCGTCTACTACGTCAACTTCCTCCATTTCCTCCAGTTCCTCAACTTCCTCAACTTCGTCCACTTCCTCAACTTCCTCAACTTCGTCCACTTCCTCAACTTCCTCAACTTCGTCCAATTCCTCAACTTCATCAACTTTGTCCACTTCGTCCACTTCCTCCACTTTCTCCACTTCCACCACTTCCTCCACTTCCTCAACATCCTCCACTTTGTCCACTTCCTTCACTTCCTCAACTTCGTCAACTTGGTCCACTTCGTAAACTTCGTTCACTTCGTCCACTTCCTCAACTTCCTCAACTTCGTCCACCTCGTCAACTTCGTCCACTTCCTCAACTTCCTATATTTCGTCCACTTCGTCGACTTCACCCACTTCCTCAACTTTGTCCACTTCCTGAACTTCGTCAACTTGGTCCACTTCGTCCACTTCGTCCACTTCTTCCTCTTCGTCCACTTTGTCATCTTCCTACACTTCAGCCACTTCCTCCACTTCTGCTAGTTCGTCCACTTCGTCATATTCTTCAACTTCGTCAACTTCCTCCACTCCCTTCACTTCCTCAACTTCGTCAACTTCGTTCACTTTGTCAACTTCGTCCACCACCTTCACTTCCTTCACTTCTTCAACTTCGTCAAATTTGTCTTCTCTATCCACTTCCTCCACTTCCTCAACTTCGTCCACTTCGTGCACTTCGTCCACTTCCTCAACTTCGTCCACCTCGTCCACTTCGTCCACTTCATCCACTTCGTCCACTTCCTCAACTTCATCAACTTTGTCCACTTCGTCCACTTCCTCCACATTCTCCACTTCCACCACTTCCTCCACTTCCTCAACATCCTCCACTTCGTCCACTTCGGCCACTTCGTCCACTTCCTTCACTTCCTCAACTTCGTCAACTTGGTCCACTTCGTAAACTTCGTTGACTTCGTCCACTTCGTGCACTTCCTCAACTTCATCCACTTCGTGCACTTCTTCAACTTTGTCCACTTCGTGCACTTCCTCAACTTCGTCCACTTCCTTCATTTCATCCATTTCCTCCACTTCTTCCATTTCGTCCACTTCGTCAACTTCGTCTACTTCCTTCACTTCCTCAACTTTGTCAACTTGGTCCACTTCGTGAACATCGTCTACTTCCTCAACTTCCTCGAATTCCTCAATTTCGTCGACTTCGTCCACTTCCTCCACTTCCTCAACTTCGTTCACTTCGTCCAGTTCCTCAACTTCGTCAACTTGGTCCACTTCTTCCACTTCTACCTCTTCGTCCACTTCCTCCACTTCCGTTATTTCGTCCACTTTGTCATCTTCTTCAACTTCGTCCACCCCCCTCACTTCCTCAACTTCCTCAACTTCGTCCACTTCGTCCACTTCCTCAACTTCGTCAACTCTGTCAACTTCAACCACTTCCTCCACTTCCTCCACTTCCACCACTTCCTCCACTTCCTCAACATCCTCCACCTCGTCGACTTCGGCCACTTTGTCCACTTTTTTCACTTCCTCAACTTCGTGACTTGGTCCACTTCGTAAACTTCGTTCACTTCGTCCACTTCCTCAACTTCCTCAACTTCGTCCACTTCGTCAACTTCGTCCACTTTGTCCACTTCGTCCACTTCGTCCTCTTCGTCCACTTTCTTAACTTCCTCAACTTCGTCAACTTGGTCCAGTTCGTAAACTTCGTTCACTTCGTCCACTTGCTCAACTTCCTCAACTTCGTCCACTTCGTCAACTTCGTCCACTTTGTCCACTTCGTCCACTTCCTCAACTTCGTCCACTTCCTCCACTTCCTCAATTTCCTTCACTTCCTCCACTTCTTCCATTTCGTCCACTTCGTAAACTTCGTCCACTTCCTACACTTCCTCAACTTCGTCAACTTGTTCCACTTCGTCAACTTCGTCCACTTCCTCGACTTCCTCCATTTTGTCCACTTTGTCGACTTCGTCCACTTCCTCAACTTCGTCAACTTCCTCAACATCGTCAACTTGGTCCACTTCGTCCACTTCTTCCTCTTCGTCCACTTCCTCCACTTCCTCCACTTCCTCCTCTTCCTCCACTTCCTCCACTTCCTGCACTTCAGCCACTTCGTCCACTTTCGCTACTTTGTCCACTTCGTCATCTTCTTCAACTTCGTCCATTTCCTCCACTCCCTTCACTTCCTCAACTTCGTCAACTTCGTTCACTTGGTCAACTTCGACAACTTTGTCAACTTCGTCCACTCCCTCCACTTCCTTAACTTGCTCAACTTCGTCAAATTTTTCCTCTTCGTCCACTTCCTCCACTTCCTCCAGTTCCTCAACTCCCCAAACTTCGTCCACTTCGTCCACTTCCTCGGCGTCCTCAACTTCGTCAACTTTGTCCACTTCGTCCTCTTCGTCTACTTCCTCCACTTTCTCCGCTTCCTCCACTTCCTCAACACCCTCAACTTCGTCCACTTCCTTCACTTCCTCAACTTCGTCAACTTGGTCCACTTCGTCCACTTCCTCAACTTCGTCCATTTCGTCCACTTCGTCCACGTCGTCCATGATGGACAAATTTATGAACACCAAATTATGATGTCACAAACTTGTTTTCAATCGGCAAGTATGACCGAATCATTCAAGTAATAAAACTTGGTAAGACCAAGTATCGTTCTTCCTAAAGGACTCACGGTCTAGTTTAGTTATGTGGTTTCTTAATTAACTCAGACTTACAAACGAAATATTTGTGGTTTAGAATGCAAGACAGAAAATAAACATGTATGCATGAATATTGATCAATGGCAAAAATCAAAATCTAAACACTTTCAATGAATTATAGATATGAATATGTTTGTTGGGGGTCAATTTCATCTTATCCACTCTCATATATTTTAAGGAATTCAACAGTCAAATCACCATTGTTAATGCCACTCTCTAATGTACCTTTCCAGAAGGCTTCTCCCTAATCACGAGTTCATACAATTCCTAGCATTCCTAATGATCAGTTCATAAGTACAGGAGCTTAACGACAACCAATATAAAATTGGGAGAAATTCCCCGGATCTAGACTTCCCCGTACGTTCCCGTATCGACAAAACCAATAATCATGCATCGAATGAGTTAAACAATGCAAGCATTAAGCAAAGAGGAAAAACCCTAACTAATGATGAAAAGAAAGCATAAGTCTTAATTAAAAGATGTAAAAACAGATTCCATATATGAGAGTTTCACAAGATTACATTGATTCCCCAACAAACATAAAGAGTTTAGTTCACCATATTCATGGTGAACCTAGATGAATTACAATGAAAGAATGAAAGAATAAACCCTAAAAAGGTGAAGAGGAAGCCTCAACATCCAAGATCCTCCTTCAAAGGGGTGGAAGAGAGAGTGTTTGCTTCGTTCCAGCCAGAGATGCCTAACCCTAGGAAACCCTAAAGCTTATATATCATTTGTAAATTACAAAAAGTCAAATCCAAGCCCATTAAAGTGCCGCTCAGCGGTAAAATACCGCTCAGCGGTGAGTGCGTGACTTGTTTTCTCCCCTCAGCGGCCATTTTGCCCCTCAGCGGACCTTACGTGACTTCCAGAGTACCGCTCAGCGGTAAAATACCGCTCAGCGGTGAGTGCGTGACTTGTTTGCTCCCCTCAGCGGCCATTTTGCCCCTCAGCGGACCTCCCGCAACTCCTGAGTGCCGCTCAGTGGTAAACTGCCGCTGAGCGGTGACTTCGGCTTCTCCTTTTTGCACTTTTTGTTGTCTTTTCTGATTTCATCTCTCTCCTTCTTCACTTCTTTCATCAAATTCACCTTAAAACCTGCACAAAAACACTGAAATCAAGCATAAACCTGTCCAGCTCTCTTATTTCCAAAAATATAAAGAAAAGCATGATTTCAAGCTAGTTTCTAAGTGTAAAGGTTGCTTTTAGTGTCAATTTTAATCATGAAAATAACAGTTTTTCAACTGTTATCAGTCCACTCCTCCACTTCCTCAACTTCGTCCACTTCCCCCACTTTGTCCACTTCGTCCACTTACTCCACTTCGGCCACTTGCTTCACTTCCTCCGCTTCGTAGACTTCGTCACATTCGTCCACTGCCTCTTCTTCCTCAACTTCATCAACTTCATCAACCTCTACCACATCCTCCACTTCGTTCATTTCCTACCCTTTGTCAACTTCATCCACTTCGTTCACTTCCTCAACTTCGTCCACTTTGTCTACTTCGTCAACTTTGTCCACTTCGTCTACTTCTTCCACTTCCTCCACTTCCTCCACATCCTCTACTTCCTCCACTCCTTTCACTTCCTCAACATCGTCAACTTCGTCCACTTCCTCAACTTCGTCCACTTCCTCCCCTTCCTCCATTTCCTCCACTTACTCCAGTTCGTCGAGTTCCTCCACTTCCTCAACTTTGTCCACTTCGTCCACTTCGTCTAGCTCCTCGACTTCGTCCACTTCCTCAACTTCCTCAACTTCGTCCACTTCCTAGTCTTCGTCAACTTTGTCCACTTCCTCCACTTCCTCGACATCCTCCACTTCCTCCACTTCGTAGACTTCGTTAACTTCGTCCACTTCCACAACTTCCTCAACTTCGTCCACTTCTTCGACTTCATCCACTTCGTCCACTTCTTCCACTTCCTCCACTTCCTCCACTTCCTCCACTTCTTCCACTTCATCCACTTTTTCCACTTCCACAACTTCCTCAACTTCGTCCACTTCCTCCACCTCTACCACTTCCTCCACTTCCTCCACTTCCTTAACTTCCTCAACTTCGTCTACTTTTTCCACTTCCACAACTTCCTCAATTTCGTCCACTTCCTCCACTTCTTCCACTTCCTTGACTTCCTCAACTTCGTCCACTTCGTCTACTTCCTCCTCTTCGTGAACTTTGTCAACTTCCTCCACATCGTCCACTTCCTCCACTTCCTCCACTTCCTCAACTTCTTCCACTTCGTCAAGATCGTCCACTTTCTCCACTTCCTTCATTTCCTCCACTTCGGCCACTTCCTCCACATCCTCCACTTCGTAGACTTCGTCAACTTCGTCCACTTCCACAACTTCCTCAACTTCGTCCACTTCTTCGACTTCCTCCACTTCGTCCACTTCTTCCACTTCCTCCACTTCCTCCACTTCCTCTACTTCCTCCACTTCCTCCACTTCTTCCACTTCATCCACTTTTTCCATTTCCACAACTTCCTCAACTTCGTCCACTTCCTCCACTTCCTTCATTTCCTCCACTTCGGCCACTTCCTCCACATCCTCCACTTCGTAGACTTCGTCAACTTCGTCCACTTCCACAACTTCCTCAACTTCGTCCACTTCTTCGACTTCCTCCACTTCTTCCACTTCCTCCACTTCCTCCACTTCCTCCACTTCTTCCACTTCATTCACTTTTTCCACTTCCACAACTTCCTCAACTTCGTCCACTTCCTCCACTTCTACCACTTCCTCCACTTCCTACACTTCCTTAACTTGCTCAACTTCGTCTACTTTTTCCACTTCCACAACTTCCTCAACTTCGTCCACTTCCTCCACTTCCTCCACTTCCTTAACTTCCTCAACTTCCTCCACTTCCTCTACTTCCTCCTCTTCGTCAACTTTGTCCACTTCTTCCACATCGTGCACTTCCTCCACTTCCTCCACTTCCTCCACTTCCTCAACTTCTTCCACTTCGTCAAGATCGTCCACTTCCTCCACTTCCTTCACTTCCTCAACTTGGACCACTTCCTAAATTTCGTCCACTTCCTCCACTTCGTCCTCTTGGTCCGCTTCGTCCACTTCTTCCACTTCCTCCACTTCCTCCACATCCTCCACTTCGTCCACTTCCTCCACTTCCTTCACTTCCTCAACTTCGTCAACATGGTCCACTTCCTCAACTTCGTCCACTTCCTCTACTTCGTCCTCTTGGTCCACTTCGTCCTCTTGGTCCACTTCGTCCACTTCTTCCACTTCCTCCACTTCCTCCACATCCTCCACTTCGTCCACTTCCTCCACTTCCTTCACTTCCTCAACTTCGTCAACTTGGTCCACTTCCTCAACTTCGTCCACTTCCTCCCCTTCCTCCACTTACTCCAGTTCCTCGAGTTCCTTCACTTCGTCAACTTCCTCAACTTCGTCCACTTCCTACTTTTCGTCAACTTTGTCCACTTCCTCCACTTCCTCTACATCCTCCACTTCCTCTACTTCGTCAACTTCTTCAACTTCATCCCCTTCCTTCACTTCCTCAAATTCGTCAATGATAACAGTTGAAAAACTGTTATTTTGATGCTTAAAACTGATACTAAAAGCAACCTTTAACACTCAGAAACTAGCTTGAAATCATGCTTTTGGTTATATTTTCAGAAATAAGAGAGCTGGACAGGTTTATGCTTGATTTCAGTGTTTTATGCAGGTTTTAAGGTGAATTTAGTGAAAGAAGTGAAGAAGGATAGAAATGGAATCAGAAAAGACATCAAAAAGTGCAAAAGGAGAAGTCGAAATTACCGCTCAGTGGCAGTTTACCGCTGAGCGGCACTCAGGCAATCATGGTGAATCCGGTAAGGGGTAAAAAGGTCGTTGAGGGGAAGAAAACAACTCACGCACTTACCGTTGAGCGACACTATTTTGGGCTTGGGCCTAATTTTTTATATATTTTAGAATAGTATATAAGCTTTAGGACGTCCTAGGGTTTGTATCTTTGGCTGAGACGAAGCAAACACTCACTTTTCCACCCCTTGAAGGAAGATCTTGGATGCTCAGGCTACCTCCTCCTCTTTCAAGGGTTTTATCTTTCATTCTTTCATTATTGTTCATCTAGTTTCACCATGAATATGGTGAACTAAACCTTGTATTGTTGTTGGGGAATCAATGTAGTCTTGTGAAACTCTCATATATGGAATTTGTTTTAACATCTTACTTTTAAGACTTATGCTTTCTTTCATCATTAGTTAGGGTTTTTCTTCTTTGCGTAAAGCTTGCTTTGTTTAACTCATTCATTGCCATGATTAGTGATTTTGTTGATATGGGAACGTATGGGGAAATCTAGATCTGGGGAATTTCTCCCAATAGCATATTGGTTGCCTTTAAGCTTCTGCACTTAAGAATTAATTACTAGGAATGCTAGGAATTGTATGAACTCGTAATTAAGGATAGGCCTTCTTGCAAGGTGATTTAGAGAGTGACATTAGTATTGATGAAAAGAATGATGAATTCCTAAAGTATATGAGAGTGGATAAGATGAAATTGATAACCTCAACAACATACTCATCCATCTAATTCATTGAAGTGTTTGTATTTTGTTTTTATCCATTGATCAAATTCATGCATACATATTTAATTATTGTCTGTTGCATTTAAACCTACAGTCAATTTGTTCTTAAGTCTTAAATAATCAACAAATCATATACCTAAAATAGGCTGTGAGTCCTTTGGGAAAACGATACTTGGTCTTACCTTGTTATATTACTTGATACGATTTGGTCACACTTGCCGATTGTTAAACAAGTCTGTGGCGCCGCTTTTTCGGTGTTCATAAATTTGTCATCAGTCAACTTCGTCCACTTCGTCCCCTTCGTCCACTTCCTCAACTTCGTCAACTTCGTCCATTTCGTCCACTTCGTGCACTTCGTCCACTCCTCCACTTCCTACACTTCCTCCACTTCCTCCACTTCCTCCAGTTCCTCCACTATGTCCACTTCATCCAATTCCTCCACTTCGGCCACTTCCTCTACACCCTCCACTTCGTAGACTTCGTCAACTTCGTCCACTTCCTCCTGTTCCTCCGCTTCCACAACTTCCTCAACTTCGTCCACTTCTTCGACTTCCTCCACTTCGTCCACTTCTTCCACATCCTCCACATCCTCCACTTCCTTCACTTCTTCCACGCCATCCACCTTTTCCACTTCCACAACTTCCTCAACTTCGTCCACTTCCTCCTCTTCCTCCACTTCCTCTACTTCCTTAACTTCCTCAACTTCCTCCACTTCCTCTACTTCCTCCACTTCGTCAACTTTGTCCACTTCCTCCACATCGTTCACTTCCTCCACTTCCTCAACTTCTTCCACTTCGCCGCATCGTCCACTTCCTCCACTTCCTTCACTTCCTCAACTTCGTCAACTTGGTCCACTTCCTCAACTTCGTCAACTTGGTCCACTTCCTAAACTTCGTCCACTTCCTCCACTTCCTCCACTTCCTCCACTTCCTTCACTTCCTCAACTTCGTCAACTTGGTCAACTTCCTCCACTTCCTCCACCTCCTCGACTTCCTCCACTTCTTCGACTTCCTCAACTTCCTCAACTTCGTCCACTTCGTCCATTTCCTCCAGTAGCTCAACTTCGGCAACTTCGTCCACTTTGTCCTTTTCGTCCACTTCCTCCACTTCCTCCACTTCTTCAACTTCCTCAACTTCGTCCAGTTCGTCCACTTCGTCAACTTCTAAGAAACTTCTTCATAAAAACATCTAAGAAGTCATTCACAACCACGAGGTTTACACTCCGATTCTCCTGTGCCGCATGATCCGAAACTTGAGTCGCTTCCATAGACGATAAATCTAAGAAACAACTATCATCTTCCAGGAGGTCTTGCCTCAAGACACTGATCGACAAAGAAATACCTTTTTCTTTATCAGGAAACAACATCTCCTTACCACCGCAGTCGACGAGGATGCGATTGGTGGATAGCCAATCCATTCTCAAGATTACTTCTAATCCTTGCAAAGGTAAAGAGATGAGGTTTACCTTGAACCGACGTCCCTTTATGACAATCGGATAACGGACACACACAGAAGACGTCCCAATTAATCCTGATGCTGGTGTAGACACCAACAGATCAACGCCTAACTCTTCTACAGACATACCCAACTTTTCAACACATGCCTTCGCTATGAAGGAGTGTGTTGCCCCCAAATCAAAAAGCACAACAAAGGCACACCAAGAAGTAAACAACTACAGATGAGGATGTTACTTGAGCTGACTGCCTCAGATCCAACCATGGCGTAGACTCTGCCCACCGCCTGAGATCTACCACCTCCCCTGGGTGGAGGCAAACCAGTCCTCTGTGCCTAAGACCCTGATCCTATTGTAGAAGTACACTTTGCAGCAAAGTGCCCCTTTTTCCCGCACTTGAAACACTTCCTTGTGTTAATTCCCATAGGGTAGTTGTTCTGATAATGAGGTCCTCCACAGGCATAACATCTAACGATGTCGGATGGGCCGGCTAATCCCGACTGCACCGATGGTTGATAGGATGAACCCTTAGACCCAGAAGAAAAGGATGGTCTAGCGTAAGGGGTCTTCTTAATGCTAATTCCACCATGAGATCCAGATGATCCCCCATTCCTAACAGGCTGATTCTGCCGTCCCTCAGATTCCCTCTTCGTCTTCTCTAGATCACGGGACATCTCCACCAATGTAGGGAACTCTCTGATGCGTAACCCCTTTACCAGCAACTTGATATCACTCCTCAAGCCATTCTCAAATTTTCTGCATTGCCACTCTTCATCCACTGCCATAGTGTTGAAGCGAAGCAAATGCTTGAAGCGATCTGCATACTCTGACACTAATCTGTTGCATTGTGCCAGCTCTAGGAATTCCACTTCCTTTGCAAATCTCACACTGTCCGGAAAGTACTCAGTGTAAAAATTTGGTGTTAAACAACTCCCAAGTAATAGGAGTCCCACTCCTTTCAAGGATGATCTTCATGCTGTTCCATCAATGGCCAGCTTCCCCGGTAAGCAAACATTGAGTATAGGCTAATTTCTTCTCATCAGGACATCCCTTGGCTTCAAATATCCTCTCCATGTCTCCAAACCAGTGATCGGCTTTATCAAGGCTGCACTTGCCAGTGAATCTAGCTGGGCGATGTTGGAGAAAGCTCTCCAGCTCCACTCTTGCACATGAATAACAACGGAAGAAACACTTGGAGGGGTCCTAGTACTAGTCATCATTTCCATGAACTCCCTCTGAGTGTTCTCGGAAGACACTCTCGCGTTCTTTGCCGATACCCTTGCGGCTTCAAGATTTTGCAATGCAAAGGTATTCTGTTGAACCAACGAGCATTCTGCTGCTGCAACGCCTAGAGCACCGCATTCAGCATCTGATTAGAGTCAGGTTGATCGACTCGTAGGGAAGAAGGATGAGAAGACGTAGGTGCTATCTTCTGTTCACACAGAAAGAAAGACCCTTAGCTTGACTCAAACTAATACAATTTCCTACACAGGACTAGAGTACGCAATCGCAAACAATGCATACCCACAACCTACAGGTTCTAAGGAAGGAACTGCTCTGATACCATTAAATGTAACATCTCGATTATATAATAACCAATATTATATAATATAGACGTCAACATCTAAATAAAGAGAACAGTCGAAGTATGACGTATAATCAAATGTGAAATTACAGTCATCCAGAAATAAAAGAAACAGAAATTTAAACTTAAAGAGTTTAAAGGATTGAACACTACAAGTGTTCAAATGCAAAAATTCCTAAGAAGACTACACCACAACCTCAGTATCCTCCAGCTCTTGCTCCAAAGGAATCTCCTCGACAACATCTGCTCCCATCCAAGTGTATGATGATCGCCAAAGAAACATACCCAAACAGCACACAACACAAAACATGTTATTATACATAGATTCATATAAAAGAACAATTAAGGCATGCTCATTAAACCACGACTCACACACTCACACGACTCATCCGGATTTGTATAACTGTTGAACTAACAGTCGTCTTTGCACTTGCCTAGTTCTATTGGCCCTCTCCAACACTAGCAAGGTAAATCCCCAACCTGCCTATCTCTGCCATTACAGGCTATAGACGAGGATGCACTTGCATAGTTCTGCTGGCCCTCTCCAACACTAGCAAGGTAAATCCCCAACCTGCCTATCTCTGCCATTACAGGCTATAGACGAGGACCTCCCTCTACTCTCACCACTGACATTATTCTTCTCTATGTGAGCATGAACAGTGCTTTGAGTGTAGGGATAGACAGACCGATCCTCAGTTCACTACAGTTATACAGAACAACCCCAACACCACATATCACTTTCATCCATTTCTCCCCGAGATGTCCCAATCATACTCAAATTCATCATTTACCTTCACAATCATATTATCACGGTAATTTATCATATCTCATGCATTCACATATTTTTCACATAAATCACATCAGACTATATATTCAAAACATATTACACACTTAAAACAAGAGCAAATATCCTTGGAACCGAACACTATTTGCCGAGCTCTATTTGGACGAATACTACTTAGCCGAACACTATTCACCGAACGCCATTAACCGAACGTTATTTAGAAGAACACTATTCGGCCGAACGCTATTTACCGAATGCCATCTGCCGAACGCTATATTGTCGAACACTATACCATCTGGACAGACGCTATGAGATCCAACATAATCAGGCCGACCGCTAAAACGCAGAACACCATAATGACCGAACACTCTTAGAACGAACACTGTGAGATTAAATCATACTAGGCCGAACGCTCCAAACCAAACACCATATTACATCAAACACTATTAGGCCGAACGCTATGAGATTGAACACTATTGGCGCTATAACCGAACACCTCACTGGATTAAACACTACTCGGCCGAACGCTAAAACCGAACTCCACATTCAAATCGGATACTTTCTGGACGAACGTTAAGATCGAACTCTTAGGCTCGACATTAAAACACCCCACGCTATTAGACCGGATACCATTAGGTCGAACACGCTATTATACTCACTAATACATGTAACATCCCAAAATACAGTAATAACCATAAATTAGAATTAATTACATTGCATAATTCAAACAGTGCAGTCTTTACACTATAAATAATGTTCATAAACCTAACGGCTTTGAGTACAGAAATTTACTACAAAACTACAGAAATAATAAGAGTCAGGGACGAACGGTTTTACAAAACCAAATAACCGATCGTTCAAAAATCAAAACTAATAACTAACATCTAAATAAACGAACGCTCTAGGGCTCAGCCTTGACTTCCACGTCTCCCAAATTCTCCTCTTCAATAACATCTTCTAGCAATGCCTCGCCTTCTGCTCACATCCACACGGATGATCATTGCATTAACAGGACGGACGTACAGTGACGAGAGACAACACAAGGAAAACACAGGGTAAGCTTATTGAATTTAATTCAAGTAATAACATGCATTTCATAATACATCAAACATAACGAATAATTCACCACATATAATTCAATCAATTCTATAACTCAATCAATTCCTAATACTAGACTGGCTGTCCAGACTGTATGAATTCTGTGTAGCTATGACGTTCGTGCACCCGGGTGGTGTGGTAACTGGCATCCTCATCAACTGCCACCCGAGGTTAGTCCGTTCCGTCCTAAGTACATTTAAGGACTAGGACCTCCTGCCGTTCCCACACATGACATACTCCCCTCTACGTGAGGACGAGCACTCACGGAACATCAGGATGAATCGCCAGCTAAGCTTTGTCCACATTCATACTTTACAATTGCAACTTTCATCCAAGAGTCGTTCCTCCCTGGAACGCTCGTTCAAAATACACAGCCATTATTTCATCTCATATACTGTTCATCCTTTATAACCTTTCAATTTAATATCATTTCCATCATCAGATCCAAGTTCATAAAATGACGAGCGTTCAGCCCGCTTCATAACACTGACAAACGTAAAAACACGAGACCGAGGAATCCTCTTTTCAGAACAGAACAAAATCGACACATATTATTTGACGAACGTCATTACAAATTGAATCAGTTAAATGAACTGACTCTAGGAAGATCTGATCAATACTCAGAATAAGTTAAGTATCAAGGCTCTAGGTCGAATCCAGATGGATAGAAACACCACTAGACGAGTGAGCGACCATACTGAGAACAATGTAATTATAGACACTGACTGCCAGTCAATGACCGAACGCGGTACGTACTTACTGAAAGTTTGGACGAACGCTATTTCCAACCATTTGGTAATTAAAGGCCAGGACGAGCGTTCGGTATAAGACCGAGCGCCACTCATAACGAACGCTTTGGGTCGAGACCCATCACTGATTCGAATTAAAAATAGAAATTTATATAAGACGAGATGATAAAGTTAGATTTTTAAGAATGACTAAGTGTCCGAATGTATATTTTCAAGCTTCTCAACTCCTCACTTAACACTCAGGGCATCTACGTTTGGCCAAACGCTCAAACGTAGGACTAATATAAGAGGGTGTTCGTCCTCAACTGGAATTCTTTCCGAATGAAAGAATCAAATTTCAAATAAAGTTTAATAACAACACCGAACGGTCAAGGACCGTTCAATGACGAACGTACTTTATCATAGGGAATTTCATACTTAAAGATTCATTTACATTTACTCATTTTCAGCATATACATTTCATACTTCCAAATACTCATACCATAGTTCATCACATCTTCACCATACATCAGTTCATACTTATGACCATATATCAAAATCAAATATCACATATCATGCTTCATGCAAATCACAGAACATCCATATAGCACAATACAACATACGAATTAAATTGAATAAGCTTCCCTTACTTGGATCAGTGGTGAACGTCCTAAGAGTATGATTTTGTTTCGTCCAACTACAACTTTCTACCCTCAACGATTAAGTCTAACCATAAAATAAAGAAGAGCTTAGATGTTATCCCTACATGCATCCAAAACTGGGTTTTGCATGTAATCTAAGAACGAACGACCCGAAACGAGAACTTACCAGTTTCAGAATCTGGATCTGTTCGGTCCAAATTTGAAGCTTAAGGCGTCGGGAGTACTTCTATGGTTTCTGAGTGATGAACGGAGAAGGAAAAGGGTGAGTTTCAGTAGAGAGAAGGAAGAGGTTTCTAGAGAGAAGGAGGAGAAAATGGAGGTCTGAAGTTAGGAAGAAGAAGGTGCGTGCAGGAGAGTGAGCAGCGTTTTCAGAAAATCATTTTTGTCTACCCTACTCTCAAACGGTCGTGCACTCTCCTGTTGACACCTGCACTCCACTAACTGACTTCTGAAGTTTCTACTGTGACACTTGGCGTTAATGCATGGAATGTTAAGTGCATTTTTAATGCATCTGAGCAAGTGACGTGGGTGCATTTATGAGAGCAAACAGGCGGCTCTGGGTTCATTTAATGAGACGTGACAATACACAAGACCGAACGTTTAAGATTCAAACTTAGAATATCAAATTAAAGCCGAACGCTCACAATCACTAATACCCAAGACCGAACGCTTATGATCCAAACATTAGAATCCCAAATTAAAGACGAACGACTACACTCACTAATTCACCAATACCGAACGCTCAAGATCAGTTCCTAAAAATACCAACTTAGGACGAACGCTGATAATCACTATTACACCAAAACTGAACACTCGAAATTGAAACCTAATAATACCATCTCAATACCGGACGCTTACAATCCGTAGTACACTGAGACCGAACACTCAAGATCAAACTCTATTAAACCGGAGAGTATTAAAACAAAGCCTGACCGATCGGTACTAAACGTTCAAGACCGAACCGTAACAGATCAGTACTTAACCGAAAACTATAGAATCAAAACTCAACCGAACGGTATAAAATACCTTGACCAAACGACATAAATCAACACCTAACCGAACGGTACCAAAATCAAGGCTTAACCCCACAGTAACAATTAACGACCGAACGGTACACTCACTTAATACATGATCAAGAACGAACGCCATGCTCGCTACTTGAGAATACAAGACCGAACGCTAAAATTGAAACCTAAGAATATTAAATTTAGACCGGTCGTTTAAGATTTGAAACCTAAACATGAAGACCGAACGCTCAGGATTGAAACCTCAGAATTCCAATTTAAGACCAAACACTCAAGATTGAAACCTAAAATACCAAATTTGAGAACGAACGTTCACGATCACTAATCTACCAAGACCGAACGCTCGAGATTGCTTCAAGAGAATACTAAATTAAGGATGGACGCCTAAAATCTCTAATTATTGAATGTTGTTTGGACGAACTTTGAATATATTACTAACTTTTGCCCAAGGACGAACGCTCGTCACATGAGAATTTAAAATCGAACGTTCAATTTGGCCGACCACTAATTGGTCGAGCACTGTATGGACGAACGCACGTTCTGCAGAATTCTGCAGAATCGCACCAGATTTTCCAGAAACCCAGAAACCCCATTTTTTTCATCCCCTTCTTCCCAAATTTGCATCTGTAACATCCCAAAAATACACTAAAAACCATATAATAGAATTAATTACATTAATGATAAACCAGTTCAGTTTTATACTAAACAAACTAACAAACTTTGGCCGAACGGCCTTACATAGGGTTACCAAAAGTAAACTGTACAAGATTTAGAGAAACATTGACCGAACGACTTACAAAAGTCAAATTACCGATCGGTCAAATAACAAAAAAAAGAAAGGAAGTGACCGAATGATCACTTCATGCTAAACTACTAACTACAGACCGAACGTCCTACGGTTCAACTTTTACTTCAACGAGGTTCGCATCTTACAAAATTTCTTCTTCCAACGCCTCTTCAAGTAGTGCGTTTCCATCTACTCACATCCACACGGATGATCATTTCAACGACAAGACGAACATACATATAGGACAACACAAGGAAAAACACAGGGTAAGCTTATGTAATTTAATTCAAGAAATAACATACGTTTTCATATGCAAGCACATTTAAATACATTCAAATAAACAATTCAATCAAACCCTGATACTAGACCGACTGTCTGGACTGCATGAATCTGTGTAGCTACAGGCGTTCGTGCACCCAGGTGATGTAGTAACTGGAATACTCTCATCAGCTGCCACCCGAGGTTAGTCTGTTCCGTCCAAAGTACCCCTAAGGACTAGGACCTCCTGTCGTTCCCACACATGACCTACCCTCCTCTACGTGAGGACGAGTACTCACGGAACATCAGGATGAACTGCCAGCATTAGCATGCCCACAGTCATACTTTACCAATTCCAATATTCATCCATGAGTCGTTCCTCCCTGGAACGCTCGTTTAAATCCACATCATTTCGTTCATATCACATTCCCTTCCCATTTCATTCGTAATCATTCTCAATTTCATCTTTCATTATCATTTTTCTCAAATTCATCTTTCATTACCAATAAGTTAAATTTTATCATCAGTTCTAAGAACATAAAATACTGAACGTTCAGACCTCTTTAGAACGAGGACGAACGCTAAGAACGACACCGATAAATCTCCCGTTCCAGAACAGAATAAGACCAAGAGAGTTACTTTTAGATTTAAGAAATGAACCGAGTACAATAATACCATATGTGACGAACGTTATTTACCACGTGAGTCAGTTGAATGAACCGACTCTCTTGAGTTTAAACCAATACTCAAGGAATAAATCCAATGAAAGAAGACTAGTCAAGATGTTAAGGAACTATATTTAGAATAGTTCACATACAGAAATCCAATGCCAGTAAATGACCGAACATGGTAAAGGAAAAATATTACTGAAGTTGGACGAGCGCTATTTTACCAAGATTGATTATATAAGAATCGAATACGAGCACTTGGTGTAAGACCGAGCACTACTCAGTACGAGCGCTTGATATAAGACCGAGCACTACTCAGTACGAGCCCTTGGTATAAGACCGAGCACTACTTAGTACGAGCGCTTGGTATAAGACCGAGCACTACTAATCTTAAAGTACAAGATTTTATATATTACTTTATCAAGGGATATACGGATACAACTATGCTTGGCCGAACGCTCAAACATAGTATTACCACACGAGGACGCTCGTTCTCAACTAGGGTTCTCTCCAAATGAAGGAATCCCATTTTTACTATGTTTACCAGGAAAACCGAACGGTCAATGACCGTTCAGTAACGAACGTACTTTTTCATAGTGAAATCTCATATACAGAATCTTTTACATTCCAACTCATTTTTCTTAACTTATAACTTCATAACTTCAGAACTTTATAAAATTTCTATCATAATCAATTTTCATATCTCATACAGCACATATCATATAAGTTTAACATATTTCATACATTATAACCTAATTCATTCATATTTCATTTCATCTTATCCAATAAACGAACGTTCATTCCATACAATCATATCAACCATCATGCATCAAAATCATTCAGTCAACTAAACGAACGTTCAGACAGTTCAACAGCAAACAAATCAAATTAAATTAAATAAGCTTCCCTTACCTGGATCCGTGAAAGAACGCCCTACAGACTGCAACTTGGTTCGTCAACTACAACTTCTACCCTCATGGTCACTTAACTCTTCCAACTAAACCAAACCACATGAAAATCAAAAATAACTTAGACTACACCCCTGCATGCAACCAAAACGTGGTTTTGCATGTAACAAAAGAACGAACGACTAAGGGGAGAAACTTACCAGCTCAAACTTGAAACTTGTTCGGTTTAAGAGGAAGCTTGGGACGCCGGAAATGCTCCTACGGTGCCTGAACGGTGATCGGAGCAGAGAAAAGGTGAGTTACAGTAGAGAGAAGGGAAGTTTCTAGAGAGAAGAAGGAGAAATGGAAAGTCAGAGTTTGGAAGGAGAAGGTGCATGCAGAGGAGAGTGAGAAGGGTTTTTCAGAAAAATCATTTTTGGCTACCCCATGTGATGAGTCAACATTTTGTTCACTTCACTTAGTTTATTGTGCTAGAATTAATCGGGGAATTGTGCTTAATTGTCCAGTATTTTCCCATTTTTACTAATTGTGCTTAATTTGACCAAAAATTCTAATTTTAATTAATTTGGATTATTTGAGCAAATTATTTGCATTATTAATTTCAGGAAAAATGTTGGAAATACAATTTGGAACATTTGGAGGTCAAAAGAAAATGCCACATCAATATACTTTAAACTAAAATGAGTGAGGAGGTGTGGATTTAAATTATGGGGTGCACATAGCAGCAAGCACCAAACACGGGTTATATCAAGCAAAGATGGAGGTGCACGAAGAAGCCACGGAGAGGTGCACAAGACAATTGGCCCAACAGTAGAAGAGGGTGCACAGTAATTTAATTTTGGCAGCAGCACTTCACATGCTCACGGCAGCAACACCTCACCTGCACGTGGTCAGCATGTGTCACAATCTTAGTCCAAGAAAGCGGCCCACACTTGGCACGCACAGCAGCTCACGGTCCAGCAAGCTTTGAGGAAGCCTTCACGTCCAGCTGCCACACACGCACTGCATCCACGTGAGAGGAGCTTCAAATGGCAATGGGCTGGATTCAACTGGGAGACTCTCACAGTCCAGCGTCCAACGGCAGCAGCTTGGATTTGAGGGGGTGCTGGGAGAGAAATGGGTGCAGGGGGACTGGACACGCTGGCAGCAGGAATTGGGCTGGACGTGTGAAGAGAGCTGAGACGTTGAGCTGGACGGAGGGGATTCATTTTTCAATTTAAGGGCACGCAGCAGGGACCTAGAGGGAAAGAACGGAGAGGCAAGCATGGAGGGCTACGGCTGAAGAAAAGAATGGTGGGAATTAAAGTGTGCTCCAGCCGCCACCTAGGAGGAGGGTCTTTGGTTTTAAAAAATATGTAGGTCTAGAGCTGGGACGTATGGAAGGCTACGGGTGAAGGCACTAGGTAGCAGCCGCCAACGGAGATAGCTTTTCTTTTGGAAAGCATTTTTTTTGTATGAATCTCTCGGGGGAGTCTTTGGATTTAAGCTCCACCCGCCACCTGTTTTGAGGTTTTTTTTTTTACTTTTGAACGTTTCTTTTGAGGAGCTTTCTTGAGCGTTGTTTTGAGCACGGTGAATGAGGGGAGAGACGAACGTGAGGAAGCGTGGAGCTTTTATTTTTTTTCTTTTGGATTTAAGAAATTAACCGCCACTCTCTCGGATGGGGTTTTAGAGGCTTTTGCTTTGAACGTTTTATGGAGTTTTTGAATGGTATTCACGGAGGCATATTTTTGAATGAAAGCTTTTACGCTATTTTATGGATGAAAAAGTGTTACTTTCTATGTTGCTGATTACACATGGTCCCTTGCGTTTCTTTTGGTTCAAGCATTTTATTTATTGAATTTTTCATTTTATCAATTAAAGCCCAGCATTGTCCCATCACGGTGATGGCTTAGAAATGAAAAGTGCATCCCATTTGTGAAATGAAAAGTGCATCCCATTTGTGAGCAGCAGACACGTCCCACGGAGAGGGGATTTTATTTCATCTTTTGGCTTGTTTTCAATGAAAGAAAAGAGGAGTTGTTTTCACTTTGGAATATGCAAAAGCTGTGAGTAATGTTTAGGAAGAAGTGTCACGTGAAATGGTAGAAAAAGTTTATGTTTTCTTATTTCTTTTGTCTTAGGATATTTTACCTTATATGTGGAATTGCTTGTCATCTTTTCAATTGAGTGTTACATTTTAATAGACCAAATTGTGTTGGGATATTTATTTATTGTAGAGTTCGGTTTAATATTTTCTTTTACTTTAATGTTATCTATTTTGTTAGGTTGTGATATTTTAGTTCTAATGTTAGGTTAAGTAAGTTAGGTTGGTCATTAGAGATATTACATTGCTTTCTTGAGATTTTCGAACTATTCTTGTGTTTGTTCTGCTTTGCTTATCGGTGTTTTAATTTAGTTCATTTTGAATCACATGAAACACTTTCAAAACCCCCACCAGAAAATGTTCGACCTATTACTTGAACCACATTTGGTCCTTGAGAGACGACCTAGGAGTCACTTCCTAGTTTATACTGCATTAATTTTGCAATCAATTTTTGTGTGAGGTGCGACCCTCTCAGCACCATGTCCAACGGACGTACACTCTCCTGTAGACATCTGTCCTTCACTACTGGTTTTCTAATCTTCCATTCTTGACACCTGACGTCAGTTTACAGAGTTTTGGGTGCGTTTTAAATGAATCTGAGTAGGGGTTTTGGGTTAAATTTTCGAGGTCTGACAGCATCAACACAATATAATTCAACAATCAAACAAATGGATCTAGCTCTCCTTACCTCTTGAAGACTTCCTTGCAAACCTTGAATCAATTTCTGCACTGTGTTCCTCCTCTATTGTTCTAGTCCTTTGCTACCGTGTCTAGCTCTCCCTCTCTTCTACTTCTTTCCTCCTTCAAAAATCCTTAAAATGAAGAAGTGAATCTCCTTATGTGTTCTGCCGGACGAACCTTAGCCATCTCCCTTGCTTCCTCAGCGCCAAGCTCACTTAAGAAGGTGATGAAGGTGGTCTCATGGTGGCTGAAGCACTTCTTGGTGGAGAGACCCACCACTCACAGCTGCTGCCCACTAGAAGATAATGCTGATGGAGGTTTCCTGGTGGTGGCTGGAGCACTTCAAGGTGGAGGGACCCACCACCATCTGCTGCTGCCCACTGGAAGCCCCTTCCTCCACCATTCTCACAAACGTGCAGCCGCCCCCCCTTCCCCACTTCTTCTTTTCTTAAAATATAAGGAACGTGCGGTTCCTTACATCCTCCACTTCCTCGACTTCCTCAACTTCCTCAACTTCGTCCACTTCGTCCATTTCCTCCAATAGCTCAACTTCGTCAACTTCGTCCACTTCCTCCACTTCCTCCACTTCTACCACTTCCTCCACTTCCTCCACTTCCTTAACTTCCTCAACTTCGTCTACTTTTTCCACTTCCACAACTTCCTCAACTTCCTCTACTTCCTTAACTTCCTCAACTTCCTCTACTTCCTCCTCTTCGTCAACTTTGTCCACTTCTTCCACATCGTCCACTTCCGCCACTTCCTCAACTTCTTCCACTTCGTCAAGATCGTCCACTTCCTCCACTTCCTTCACTTCCTCAACTTGGACCACTTCCTAAATTTTGTCCACTTCCTCCATTTCCTCCACTTCGTCCTCTTGGTCCACTTCGTCCACTTCCTCCACTTCAGCCACTTCCTCAACTTTCGCTACTTCGTCTACTTCGTAATCTTCTTCAACTTCGTCCACTTCCTCCACTCCCTTCACTTCCTCAACTTCGTATACTCCGTTCACTTGGTCCACTTCGTCAACTTCGTCCACTCCCTCCACTTCCTTCACTTCCTCAACTTCGTCAAATTTGTTCTCTTCGTCCACTTCCTCCACGTCCTCTAGTTCCTCAACTTCCTCAACTCCGTCCACTTCCTCGACTTCCTGAACTTCGTCGGCTTTGTCCACTTCGTCCTCTTTGTCCACTTCCCCTACTTCGTCCATTTCCTCCACTTCGTCCACTTCGTTCACTTCGTCCACTTCGTCAACTTCGTCCACTTTGTCAACTTCATCCACTTCGTCCACTTCGTCCACTTCATCCACTTCGTCCACTTCGTCCACTTCGTCCACTTCGTCCACTTCGTCCACTTCGTCCACTTCGTCCACTTCGTCCACTTCGTCCACTTCGTCCACTTCCTCCACATCGTCCAATTCGTCCACTTCGAACACTTCGTGGACTCCGTCCACTTCCTCCACTTCCTACACTTCAGCCACTTCCTCCACTTCCACTATTTCGTCCACTTCGTCAATTTCTTTAACTTCGTCCACTGTCTCCACTTCCTTCACTATCCTCAACTTCGTCAACTTCGTTCACTTCCTCCATTTCGTCCACTTCGTCAACTTCGTCCACTCCCTCCACTTCCTTCACTTCCTTCACTTCCTCAACTTTGTCAAATTTGTCCTCTTCATCGACATCCTCCACTTCCTCCACTTCCTCAACCTCGTAAACTTCGTCCGCTTCCTCCACTTCCTCCACTTCTTCCATTTCCTCCACTTTTTCCACTTCCACAACTTGCTCAACTTCGTCCACTTCCTCTTCTTCCTCTACTTCCTCCACTTCCTTCACTTCCTCAACTTCGTCAACTTGGTCCACTTCCTAAACTTTGTCCACTTCCTCCATTTCCTTCACTTCCTCAACATCGTCCACTACCTCCACTTCGTCCACTTCCTCCACTTCGTCCATTTCGTCCACTTCGTCCACTTTCTCCACATCCTCCAGTTCCTCAAGTTCCTCAACTTCGTCCACTTCCTCCATTTCCACCACTTCGTCAACTTCTTCAACTTCGTCCACTTACTTCACTTCCTTCACTTCCTCAACTTCATCCACTTCGTCCGCTTCGTCCGTTTCGTCCACTTCGTTCACTTCATCCACTTCTTCCACTTCCTCCACTTTCTGCACTTCCTCAACTTTGTCAACTTGGTCCACTTCGTCAACTTCGTCCACTTCCTCCACTTCCTTCACTTCCTCGACTTCCTCAATTTCCTCAAGTTCGTCCACTTTGTCCATTTCCTCCAGTAGCTCAACTTCGTCAACTTCGTCCACTTTGTCCTTTTCGTCCACTTCCTCCACTTCCTCCACTTCGTTCACTTCCTCCACTTCTTCAACTTCCTCAACTTCGTCCAGTTCGTCCACTTCGTCAACTTCGTCAACTTCGCGCATTTCTTCCACTTCCTTCGCTTCCTCCACTTCCTCCACTTCCTCCTCTTCCTCCTCTTCCTCCTCTTCCTCGACTTCTTCCACTTTGTCTATGATAACGGTTGAAAAACCGTTATTTTTATGCTTAAAATTGATACCAAAAGCAACCTTTAAGACTTAGAAACTAGCTTGAACTCATATTTTTGCTTTAGTTTTGTGAATAAGAGAGTTAAAAGTGAATTTAATGATTTTGTGCAAGATTCCCTTGATTTTGTAGGCTAATTGAATGATTTGAAAGAAGAATTGAAGTACCGAATGATTGCAATGCTGAAAAGTCAACCAAAAACCAGAAAAGTCAACCAGTCAACCAGAAAAGTCAACTAGTCAACCATAAAAGTCAACCAGTCAACCAGAATACGAAAAAAGTCAACCAGACGAGTTTTGGGCCAGTTTTCTGCGATTTTATGATCTGTTTGGGCCTGGACCTGTTTTCTATTATTTTTATGTCCTATTTAAAGACCTAGATGTCTTAGGGTTTGTATCTTTGGCTGAGAGGAAGCAGAAACACACTTTCCACCCCTTGGGGGTAGATTGGGAGATGGTGACGACTCTCCTCTTCTCTTTCTAGGGTTTTTCTATCTCTTTCATTCTTCCATTATTGTTCATCTAGTATCACCATGAATATGGTGAACTAAACCTTGTATTGTTGTTGGGGAATCAATGTAGTCTTGTGAAACTCTCATATATGGAATTTGTTTTAACATCTTATATTAAGATACATGCTTTCTTTCATCATTAGTTAGGGTTTTTCTTCTTTGCTTATTGCTTGCTTTGTTTAACTCATTCATTGCCATGATTATTGATTTTGTCGATATGGGAACGTACGGGGAAATCTAGATCCGGGGAATTTCTCCCAATACCATATTGGTTGCCTTTAAGCTCCTGCACTTCAGAACTAATTACTAGGAATGCTAGGAATTGTATGAACTCGTAATTAAGGATAGGCCTTCTTGCAAGGTGACAATAGTTGAAAAACTGTTATTTTCATACTTAAAATTGATACTAAAAGCAACCTTTATACTTAGAAACTAGCTTGAAATCATGCTTTTATTGATATTTTCAGAAATAAGAGAGCTGGACAGGTTTATGCTTGAATTCAGTGTTTTTGTGCAGGTTTTAAGGTGAATTTGGTGAAAGAAGTGAAGAAGGAGAGAGATGAAATCAGAAAAGACATCAAAAAGTGCAAAAGGAGAAGTCGAAGTCACCGCTCAGCGGCCGTTTACCGCTGAGCGGCACTCAGGAGCTTACGGGAGGTCTGTTGAGGGGCAAAATGGCCGCTGAGGGGAAGAAACATGACACGCACTTACCGCTGAGCGGTACTTTACCGCTGAGCGGCACTTTTATGGGCTTGGACCTAATTTTCTGTAATTTACGAATAATATATAAGCTTTAGGGTTTCCTAGGGTTAGGTATCTTTGGCTGGAACGAAGCAAACACTCTCTCTTCCACCCCTTTGAAGGAGGATCTTGGATGCTGAGGCTTCCTCTTCACCTTTTTAGGGTTTTATCTTTCATTCTTTCATTGTTGTTCATCTAGGTTCACCATGAATATGGTGAACTAAACTCTGTATCTTTGTTGGGGAATCAATGTAATCTTTTGAAGCTCTCATATATGGAATCTGTTTTTACATCTTTTAATTAAGATTTATGCTTTCTTTCATCATTAGTTAGGGTTTTTCCTCTTTGCTCAATGCTTGCGTTGTTTAACTCATTCGATGCATGATTATTGGTTTTGTCGATACGGGCGCGTACGGGGAAGTCTAGATCCGGGGAATTTCTCCCAATATTATATTGGTTGTCGTTAAGCTCCTGCACTTATGAACTAATCACTAGGAATGCTAGGAATTGTATGAACTCGTGATTAGAGAGAAGCCTTCTTGAAAGGTACTTTAGAGAGTGGCATTAACAATGATGATTTGAATGTTGAATTCCTAAAATATATGAGAGTGGATAAGATGAAATTGACCCCCAACAACATATTCATATATTTCATTGAAAGTGTTTATCTTTTGTTTTTGCCATTGATCAAAAACTTCATGCATACATATTTAATTTTCGTCTTTTGCATATAGAAACCCAAATATTTCGTCTTTAAGTCTTAGCTAATCAACAAACCACACAACTAAACTAGGCCATGAGTCCTTTGGGAAGAACGATACTTGGTCTTACCAAGTTTATTACTTGAACGATTCGGTCATACTTGCCGATTGAAAAACAAGTTTGTGACATCATAATTTGGTGTTCATAAATTTGTCCATCAAGTTTTTGGCGCCGTTGCCGGGGACTCGTGGTTTAACTAGTTAATTTGTGTGATTATTGATTATCTTTGACTTATTTTTTATTTTTAATTTAAATTTCGAATTTTTATGATTTTATTTTATTTTTTGTTTCTATTTTTCAGTTTGTATTTCATTTGATTTTATTTTATTTTTCTGTTTTCTGTTTTTCTGTTTTCTATTTTTATTTTCTGAATCTTATATCTTCTCTTATATCTTTTTGTGCTAACCAAATCTTTTCTAGGGTTTTGTGTTCTTGTGTATGCAGGAGGCAATTCGAACTAGGAGCAAGAAAACAACAGAACCTCTGCTTGAAGGATTAGAAGACAGTAGACGGAGGAGAAGAATCCGAACATCTAGAGAACTTTTCCCTCCTCCGGAAACTCTGTTACAACCATCACCACAAGGTTCTGACAATAGCACAGAAAATATGGAGAATAACAATATTAGAAGAACTCTTGCTGACTACACCAATATAGCTGGGCCTCAGCATTTTAACAGCATAGCTAGACCTAGAGTCAATGCAGCTAATATGGAGGTCAAACCAGCACTGATCCAACTGGTGAAAAGCAACCAATTTAATGGGTTATCTCATGAAAGCCCATATGAGCACCTTACTACATTCAATGAGATTTGCAACACAGTCAAAATTAATGGGGTGCGAGATGAAGCTATCAAACTTAGTTTGTCTCCTTTCTCATTGGGAGGCAATGCTAAGCTTTGGTTGAATTCTTTCCCAGAAGGAAGTTTCACAGAGTGGGAAGCAGTGGTAACAAAGTTCTTGAACAAGTACTTTCCACAATCAAAGGTGACAAAAGGCAAGCAAGAGATTTCTTCATTTAAGCAGGGCATGGAAGAATCACTGGGGCATGCATGGGATAGATACAAAAGTCTATTAAGAAAAACACCCACGCATGGCTTTGAAGAACAGGAAGTAGTCCTAACTTTCCTTGGAGGTCTTGGTTCACAAACTAAGATGCTGCTTCATGCCTCAGCAGGAGGAAACATTAAATGGAAAACTCCAGAGGAAGCAACTGAAATCATTGAAAATATGGCTACTAGTGACAACGAACTTAACATTGAAAGAGGAGATCTTAGTCAGAAGGAGTTGTTACAATCAAATGATGCTTTGCTTATTCAAAATAAAATTATTTCTCAACAGCTTGAAGAGGTAACTATGAAACTTTCTCAAATACCACAGGAAATACAACAGGTCTCAATGGTTCAAGTGCAACAACAAAAATGGCAAATGCAATTTACTCCAGTTGAGAAAACAACAAAACTTGAAGAGACTTTCCAAAGATTTTTGAAGACAAATGCGTCTTATTGTCATAATGTGGATGCTGTATTTAAAAATATGGAGGTTTATGTTGAGAGAATAGTTGATGAGATGAAACATGATAATCTCAGAAAGGAGTGCAAAACTGTTGTGACCAGAAGTGGTAGAGTGTTAGAGGAGAGACAAAAAGAAAATGAGAGTGAGAGTGAAAAAGAAACATGTGAGTGGAAAGAAAGAGTTGAGAGAGAGAAAAAGAAAAAAGAAGAAGAGGAGAGGAGAGAAAAAAAGGAGAGAGAAGAAGAGGAGAGACAAAAAGAAAAAGAGTTTGAAAAGCCACTTCCTTATCCAAAGAGTTATTCAAGGAAGGAGAAAGAAAAGCAGTTGGAAAGATTCATGGAGTTGTTTAAGAAGCTGGAGATCACTATACCATTCTCTGAAGCATTGCAACAGATGCCAGCATATGCAAAGTTTTTGAAGGAACTCCTCACAAAGAAACACAAGTACATTGAAAAGGAAACTATCAATGTACAGGGTAACTGCAGTGCAATCATACAGAAACTTCCTCCTAAACTTAAAGATCCAGGAAGCTTCACTATTCCATGCACCATAGGAGATGTGAAAGTTGGAAGAGCATTGATTGATTTGGGAGCTAGCATTAATCTAATGCCGCTATCCATGTGCAGAACAATTCAGGGGCTGGAAATTAAACCAACCAGAATGGCTCTTCAATTGGCGGACAGATCTCTTAAATATCCATATGGAGTGGTTGAAGATGTTCTAGTGAAGGTTGAAAAATTTGTATTCCCAGTGGATTTTATTGTGATGGAGATGGAAGGAAATAGTGATGTTCCTCTTATTCTTGGGAGACCTTTCATGAAGACTGCTAGAGTTTTGATTGATGTAGAGAATGGTAAGCTTAAATTGAGAGTTGATGATGAAGAAGTCACTTTTGACATATCCAAGGCCATGACATATCCAAATGATGACAAAGCATGTTTTCAATTTGATGAACTTGATGAAGTTTGTATGGTGCAAGAAAGGATGGTGCGAAATATTTCTCCATTGGAAAAAACTCTCATTGATGCATGTGAAGATTTAGATGAAGAAGAAGAGAAATTGATTGATGAATGTCTGATGGACTTGGAAACATTGAAAAAGAGTCCGGAGGAAGATCCAATATTCGAAATAATTGATAAGGAAGAAGTAGTCAAAGCACAGACACCAGAATTAAAAAGATTGCCATCACATCTGAAATATGTTTTTCTAGAAGAAGATGGAACAAAGCCAGTCATCATCAATAACTCTTTATCTTTACAAGAAGAAGAGCAATTGATAGAAATTCTGAAAGCCAACAAAGAA
Source organism: Vigna umbellata (assembly GCF_029865625.1). Classification (NCBI taxonomy): domain Eukaryota; kingdom Viridiplantae; phylum Streptophyta; class Magnoliopsida; order Fabales; family Fabaceae; genus Vigna; species Vigna umbellata. The sequence continues at coordinate 16,638,860 of NC_142171.1, read as the reverse complement.
GCAATTGGGTGGTCAATATCAGATCTCAAAGGTATTAGCCCAACTTACTGCATGCACAAAATTTTTATGGAAGAAGATTATAAACCAAGTGCTCAACCACAGAGAAGGTTAAATCCTGTTATGAAGGAGGTGGTCAGAAAAGAAGTGTTGAAACTGCTAGAAGCAGGCATCATCAATCCAATCTCTGACAGTGAATGGGTGAGTCTAGTACAAGTGGTTCCAAAGAAAGGTGGGATGAGAGTAATTTATAATGATAAAAATGAACTTATTCCTACTCGGACAGTTACTGGCTGGCGTATGTGCATTGATTACAGGAAGCTGAATAAAGCTACTAGGAAAGATCATTTTCCTCTTCCTTTCATGGATCAGATGTTAGAAAGGTTATCAGGGCAGGCTTTCCATTGTTTTCTAGATGGATATTCTGGATACAATCAAATTGTGGTAGATCCAAAAGACCAGGAGAAGACGGCTTTTACTTGTCCTTTTGGTATCTTTGCATATAGAAAGATGCCTTTTGGATTATGTAATGCTCCAGCTACGTTCCAGAGGTGTATGCAGGCAATTTTTGCAGATCTCTTAGAAAAATGCATTGAAGTATTCATGGATGATTTCTCAGTTTTTGGAAATTCTTTCCAAAGATGTTTGGCTAATTTGAACACTGTCCTCAAAAGATGTGTTCAGACAAATCTTGTTCTTAATTGGGAGAAATGTCATTTCATGGTAACTGAAGGAATTGTATTGGGGCATAAAATCTCTGCTAAAGGAATTGAGGTAGACAAAGCTAAAGTAGAAGTCATTGAGAAACTACCTCCACCAACAAATGTAAAGGGGATTAGAAGTTTTCTTGGTCATGCTGGGTTTTATAGAAGATTCATCAAAGATTTCTCAAAAATTGCTAAACCATTGAGTAATCTTTTGATGAAGGATGCTCCTTTTGTGATGAATGAAGACTGTCTGAAAGCTTTCGACATATTGAAGAAGAAGTTAGTGTCAGCTCCAGTAATTGTAGCGCCAGATTGGAATCAAAATTTTGAATTAATGTGTGATGCAAGTGATTATGCAATAGGAGTTGTCCTTGGTCAGCGGAAAGAACAAAAGTTTCATCCAATTTATTATGCCAGCAAGGTTCTGAACGATGCTCAATTGAATTATGCTACCACAGAGAAAGAATTTCTTGCCATTGTGTATGCTCTAGAGAAATTTAGACCTTATCTTATTGGGTCTAAGGTGATTGTCTATACAGATCATGCAACTATCAAATATTTGTTGACGAAACCAGATTCTAAGCCACGTCTGATTAGATGGGTACTATTATTGCAAGAATTTGATGTAGAAATCCGTGATAAGAAAGGAAGTGAGAACTTAATTGCTGATCATTTGTCATGGTTGGTCAACAATGAAGTCACTAGCAAGGAGTCTGAAATCTGGGAATCTTTTTCAGATGAATCACTCATGTATATTCAGCAGAGGCCATGGTTTGCTGATATGGCGAATTTCAAAGCTGCAAGAGTCATGCCAGAAGACTTAACTTGGCAACAAAGAAAGAAATTTCTGCATGATGCCAAGCAGTTTGTTTGGGATGATCCTTATTTGTTCAAAATTGGAGCAGATAATCTTCTGAGGAGATGTGTTACAAATGAAGAAGCAGAAGGAATTCTCTGGCATTGTCATGATTCACCTTATGGAGGACATTTTAATGGAGAAAGAACAGCAGCAAAAGTCCTTCAATCAGGATTTTATTGGCCAACTTTTTTAAAGATGCTCATAATCATGCTAGAAATTGTGACAAATGTCAAAGAGCAGGGACAATCACTAAACGTCATGAGATGCCTTTACAAGGTATTTTAGAGGTTGAGGTTTTTGATTGTTGGGGTATTGACTTTGTTGGACCCTTCCCTCCATCTTTCAACAATGAATATATTCTGGTAGCAGTGGATTATGTGAGTAAATGGGTGGAAGCATTAGCTTGTCCTAAAAATGATGCTAGCACGGTAATTAAATTCCTGAAGAGGCAGATATTCTCACGTTTTGGCACTCCAAGAGTGTTGATCAGTGATGGAGGATCTCATTTTTGCAATTATCAGCTAGAGAAAGTACTCAAACACTATGGAGTAAAACATAAGGTAGCTGCACCTTATCATCCACAAACCAATGGACAAGCTGAGGTCTAACAGGGAGATAAAAGGATCCTGGAAAAAACAGTGACTTCATCAAGAAAGGATTGGTCTCTCAAATTGGATGATGCTCTTTGGGCTTATAGGACAGCAATGAAGACGTCTATGGGATTATCACCATTTCAATTAGTCTATGGGAAAGCATGCCATTTGCCAGTAGAATTGGAGCATAAAGCATTATGGGCTTTGAAATTCTTGAATTTTGATCCTTATGAAACTCAATGCACACGCAGACGGCAGATTTTGGAGCTTGAAGAAATGCGATTACATGCATATGATTCATCCAAGGCTTACAAAGACAAAATTAAATTTTATCATGACAGGAAGTTGGTGAATAGAGTTTTCAATCCAGGACAACAGGTATTATTGTTCAATTCAAGATTGAAGATATTTCCTGGGAAGCTGAAGTCAAAATGGTCAGGACCATATGTGATAAAAGAAGTGCATCCGCATGGAGCAATTGAAATATTTAATCCAGCTGCTGATGATCCACAGAGAAGTTGGGTGGTGAATGGTCAACGTCTCAAACCTATCTAGGGGGAGAGGTGCAACAATTTTCCACAATGATGTTGTTGGTTGATCCTTGAAAGTTTGGGTCAGGCTCGTGACGTTAAACAAGCGCTTACTGGGAGGCAACCCAGTATTTGTAAGTATTTTATGTTTTTAGATTAGGGTTTGATGTACTCTATTGAAACCTGGTTTGTTGTGATGGTTTGCTATTAACTGTGATTGTGTGATAAGTAATGCTGAATGATGCTTATGATTGATTGATGTTGAGATGATGTGCACATTAAAATGCTTATACAGGTGATTCACAAGCTTTGTGAACAAATGCATGATATCATGATTGTGATTGTGAAATTAAGCAGGATGTGTATGTCAAATGTGAATGAGCTTATATGTGAGGTTTTGAGCTCCAGAGTTGTTATTGTTGAATGCTATTACTTTGAAAGCATGAATGATTTTGCCCAGGTTTTCTATGATTGAATCAATTGCTTGTTTTGCATCATATGATCAAGGCCGTTTGTTGGAACCTTTTTATTGGCCAAATTCTAAAATTAGCCCACTAAAAGAGAACACTTTGTGTTCTATCCTTTGAACCCTTAGCCTTGAACATACACTGAAACCCTTGATTGAAAATCTTTACCTTGAGTTAAGTAGAAGATCTTGTGTGGTATTGTTAAATGTTCAAGTTTGGGGTTGTTGGGAAAACATGAAAAAGGAAAAGCATTGAGCTAAGAGCTAAAAAGTAAGAATATGCAAAAAAAAGAAAAGAAAAGAAAAAGAAGCAAAGCTCAATGCAAAGGCAAAGAAAGTTGGGAATGAATAAGATGATTGTGTTGTTATGATTCTCTTAACTCAAGGATTTTGTGATCCAGAAAAACCAATTTTCTTGTTAGCCCAGCCACATTATAAGCCATTGAAAAGTCCTTGTGATGATGCATGCTTGTGAATGTTTTTGATTGTGGTAAAATGAAAGGCAAAGTTGATTCATGTGACATTGTGATAGTAGAGTGAATGAGTGATACCTCTTATACACTTGTGTGTGAGTGAAACACTTTACTAGTGAGGAAATATTCCATGAACACATGAACATCCATGCTTAATTGATTGATCATTCATGAAAAATAGCATTTGTTGGAATTTAAATGACTTTGTGAACACTAAAGCATGTGCACATCTTGATTGAAACTCTTGGTCATAAGTTTGAGTGAAGTTTTTACTTATCTTGAAAAGAAGATTTTTGAATGAGTGAACCATCATATGAATTGGTTGAAGATGGAGTTACATCTTGTTTGCTTGAGGACAAGCAAAGTTCTAAGTTTGGGGTTGTGATAACAGTTGAAAAACTGTTATTTTCATGATTAAAATTGATACTAAAAGCAACCTTTACACTTAGAAACTAGCTTGAAATCATGCTTTTTTATATTTTCAGAAATAAGAGAGCTGGACAGGTTTATGCTTGATTTCAGTGTTTTTGTGCAGGTTTTAAGGTGAATTTGGTGAAAGAAGTGAAGAAGGAGAGAGATGAAATCAGAAAAGACATCAAAAAGTGCAAAAGGAGAAGCCGAAGTCACCGCTCAGCGGCAGTTTACCGCTGAGCGGCACTCAGGAGCTTACGGGAGGTCCGCTGAGGGGCAAAATGGCCGCTGAGGGGAAGAAACGTGACACGCACTTACCGCTGAGCGGTACTTTACCGCTGAGCGGCACTTTTATGGGCTTGGACCTAATTTTCTGTAATTTACGAATAATATATAAGCTTTAGGGTTTCCTAGGGTTAGGTATCTTTGGCTGGAACGAAGCAAACACTCTCTCTTCCACCCCTTTGAAGGAGGATCTTGGATGCTGAGGCTTCCTCTTCACCTTTTTAGGGTTTTATCTTTCATTCTTTCATTATTGTTCATCTAGGTTCACCATGAATATGGTGAATTAAACTCTGTATCTTTGTTGGGGAATCAATGTAATCTTTTGAAGCTCTCATATATGGAATCTGTTTTTACATCTTTTAATTAAGATTTATGCTTTCTTTCATCATTAGTTAGGGTTTTTCCTCTTTGCTAATGCTTGCGTTGTTTAACTCATTCGATGCATGATTATTGGTTTTGTCGATACGGGCGCGTACGGGGAAGTCTAGATCCGGGGAATTTCTCCCAATATTATATTGGTTGTCGTTAAGCTCCTGCACTTATGAACTAATCATTAGGAATGCTAGGAATTGTATGAACTCGTGATTAGAGAGAAGCCTTCTTGAAAGGTACTTTAGAGAGTGGCATTAACAATGATGATTTGAATGTTGAATTCCTAAAATATATGAGAGTGGATAAGATGAAATTGACCCCCAACAACATATTCATATATTTCATTGAAAGTGTTTATCTTTTGTTTTTGCCATTGATCAAAACTTCATGCATACATATTTAATTTTCGTCTTTTGCATATAAAACCCAAATATTTCGTCTAAGTCTTAGCTAATCAACAAACCACACAACTAAACTAGGCCGTGAGTCCTTTGGGAAGAACGATACTTGGTCTTACCAAGTTTATTACTTGAACGATTCGGTCATACTTGCCGATTGAAAAATAAGTTTGTGACATCATAATTTGGTGTTCATAAATTTGTCCATCACAAGGTGAATTAGAGAGTGGCATTAACATTGATGAAAAGAATGATGAATTCCTGAAATTATATGAGAGTGGATAAGATGAAATTGATAACCCCAACAACATACTCATCCATCTAATTCATTAAAGTGTTTGTTTTCCTCTTTTCCATTGATCAAATTCATGCATACATGTTTAATTATTGTCTTTTGCATTTAAAACCTAAAATCAATTGTTTACAAGTCTTATATAATCAACAAATCATATAGCTAACTAGGCCGTGAGTCTTTTGGGAAAACGTTACTTGGTCTTACCTAGTTTTATTACTTGATACGATTCGGTCACACTTGCCGATTGTTAAACAAGTTTGTGGCGCCATTTTTCGGTGTTCATAAATTTGTCATCAACTTCCTCCACTTCGTTCACTTCCTCCACTTCTTCAACTTCCTCAACTTCGTCCAGTTCGTCCACTTCGTCAACTTCGCGCACTTCTTCCACTTCCTCCGCTTCCTCCACTTCCTCCACTTCCTCCACTTCCTCCACTTCCTCCTCTTCCTCCTCTTCCTCCACTTCTTCCACTTTGTCTACTTCGTCAACTTCGTCCACTTCCTCCACTTCCTCAACTTCGTCCACTTCTCCTCTTCCTCCACTTCCTCCACTTCCTCCACTTCCTTAACTTCCTCAACTTCCTCCACTTCCTCTACTTCCTCCACTTCGTTAACTTTGTCCACTTCCTCCACTTCCTCCACTTCCTCCACTTCCTCCACTTCCTCCACTTCCTCAACTTTTTCCACTTCGTCAACATCGTCCACTTCCTCCAATTCCTTCACTTCCTTAACTTCGTCAACTTGGTCCACTTCCTAAACTTGGTCCACTTCCTCCATTTCCTCCACTTCCTCAACTTCGTCAACTACCTCCACTTCCTCCACTTCGCCCATTTCGTCAACTTCGTCTACTTTCTCAACATCCTCCAGTTCCTCAACTTCCTCAACTTCCTCAACTTCCTCAACTTCCTCAACTTCCTCAACTTCATCCACTTCCTCCATTTGCTCCACTTCGTGAACTTATTCAACTTCGTCCACTTACTCCACTTCCTTCACTTCCTCAACTTCATCCACTTCGTTCACGTCCTCCACTTCTTCAACTTCCTCCACTTCCTCCACTTCCTCCACTTCTTCCACTTTGTCTACTTCGTCAACTTCGTCCAATTCCTCCACTTCGTCAACTTCGTCCAATTCATCCACTTCGAACACTTCGTGGACTCCGTCCACTTCCTCCACTTCCTGCACTTCAACCACTTCGTGTACTCCCTCCACTTCCTCCACTTCCACTATTTCGTCCACTTCGTCCACTTCATCAATTTCTTTAACTTCGTCTACTTCCTCCACTTCGTTCACTTCCTTCACTTCCTTCACTTCCTCAACTTCGTCAACTTCGTTCACTTCTTCCATTTCGTCCACTTCGTCAACTTCGTCCACTTCCTCCACTTCCTTCATTTCCTCAAGTTTGTCAAATTTGTCCTCTTCATCGACATCTTCCACTTCCTCCACTTCCTCAACTTCATCAACTTCGTCCGCTTCCTCCACTTGCTCCACTTCTTCCACCTCGTCCCCTTTTCCACTTCCACAACTTCCTCACTTCGTCCACTTCCTCCTCTTCCTCCACTTCCTTAACTTCCTCACTTCGTCCACTTCCTCTACTTCCTCAACTTCTTCCACTTCGTCAACATCGTCCACTTCCTCCACTTCCTTCACTTCCTCAACTTCGTTAACTTGTCCACTTCCTAAACTTCGTCCACTTCCTCCATTTCCTCCACTTCCTCAACTTTGTCCACTACCTCCACTTCGTCCACTTGCTCCACTTCGTCCATTTCGTCCACTTCGTCTACTTTTGCCACATCCTCCAGTTCCTCAACTTCCTCAACTTCGTCCACTTGCTCCATTTCCTCCACTTCGTCAACTTCTTCAACTTCATCCACTTCCTGAACTTCCTGAACTTCATCCACTTCATTCGCTTCCTCCCCTTCGTCTACATTGTTCACTTCCTCCACTTCTTCCACTTCCTCCACTTCCTTCACTTGCTCAACTTCGTCAAGTTGGTCTACTTCGTCAACTTCGTCCACTTCCTCTACTTCCTCCACTTCCTTCACGTCCTCAACTTCGTCCACTTCGTACATTTCCTTCACTTCCTCAACTTCATCAACTTTGTTCACTTCCTCCATTTCGTCCACTTCGTCAACTTCGTCCACTCCCTGCACTTGCTTCAACTTCCTCAACTTCGTCCAGTTCATCCACTTCGTCAACTTCGTCAACTTTGTCCACTTCCTCCACTTCCTCCACTTCCTCCACTTCCTCCACTTCCTCCACTTCCTCCACTTCCTCCACTTCCTCCACTTCTTCTACTTCGTCAACTTCATCAACATCGTCAACTTCGTCAACTTCCTTCACTTCCTCCACTTCCTTCACTTCCATAACTTCCTCAACTTCGTCCACTTCCTCCAGTAGCTCAACTTCCTCAACTTCGTCCACTTTCTCCTTTTCGTCCACTTCCTCCACTTCCTCCACTTCGTTCACTTCCTCCACTTCTTCAACTTCCTCAACTTCGTCCAGTTCGTCGACTTCTTCCACTTCTTCCAGTTTCTCCACTTCCTCCACTTCCTCCACTTCCTCCACTTCTTCCACTTTGTCTGCTTCGCCAACTTCGTCCACTTCCTCCACTTCCTCCACTTCCTGAACTTCGTCCACTTCGTCCACTTCGCCCACTTCGCATACTTCGTGGACTCAGTCCACTTCTTGCACTTCAGCCACTTCCTCCACTTCCACTATTTCGTCCACTTCATCAATTTTTTTAACTTCGTCCACTTCCTCCATTTCCTTCACTTCCTCAACTTCCTTCACTTCCTCAACTTCGTCAACTTTGTTCACTTCCTTCATTTCATCCACTTCGTCAACTTCGTCCACTCCCTTCACTTCCTTCACTTCTTCAACTTCGTCAAATTTGTCCTCTTCATCGACATCCTCCACTTCCTCCACTTCCTCCACTTCCTTAACTTCGTGAACTTCGTCCACGTCGTCCGCGTCGTCCACTTCCTCAACTTCGTCCACTTCGTCGATTTCGTCGCTTAGTCCACATCGTCTACTCCTCTACTTCCTTTACTTCCTCCACTTCCTCAACTTCCTCCACTTCCTCAACTTCCACCACTTCCTCAACTTCCTCCACTTCCTCCACATCCTCCAATTCCTCCACTTCCTCAACTTCGTCAACTTCGTCAACTTCGTCCACTTCCTCCACTTCGTCCACTTCCTTCACTTCGTGAAGTTCCTTCACTTCGTCCACTTCGTCAACTTCGTCCACTTCGTCCACTTCTTCCACTTCGTCCACTTCTTCCAATTCCTCCACTTCCTCCACTTCCTCCACTTCCTCCACTTCCTCCACTTCGTGAACTTTGTCCACTTCGTGAACTTGGTCCACTTCCTACACTTCCTCCACTTCCTCCACTTCCTCCACTTCCTCAACTCCACTTCCTCCGCTTCCTCGACTTCGTCAAGTTGCTCAACTTTGTCCACTTCGCCCACCTCGTCCACTTCTTCAACTTTCGTCCCCTTCCTCAACTTCCTCCACTTCCTCAACTTCCTCAACTTCGTCCATTTCCTCCAATACCTCTACATCCTCCACTTCCTCCACTTCCTCCACTTCCTCTAGTTCTTCCACTTTGTCAGCTTCGTCAACTTCGTCAACTTCGTCCACTTCCTCCACTTCCTGAACTTCGTCCACTTCGTCCATTTCGCCCACTTCGCACACTTCGTGGACTCAGTCCACTTCTTGCACTTCAGCCACTTCCTCCACTTCCACTATTTCGTCCACTTCATCAATTTTTTTAACTTCGTCCACTTCCTCCACTTCCTTCACTTCCTCAACTTCGTCAACTTTGTTCACTTCCTTCATTTCGTCCACTTCTTCAACTTCGTCCACTCCCTTCACTTCCTTCACTTCCTCAACTTCGTCAAATTTGTCCTCTTCATCGACATCCTCCACTTCCTCCACTTCTTTAACTTCGTCAACTTTGTCCACGTCGTCCGCGTCGTCCACTTCCTCAACTTCGTCCACTTCGTCGATTTCGTCGCTTAGTCCACGTCGTCCACGTGTCCACTCCTCTACTTCCTTTACTTCCTCCACTTCATCAACTTCCTCCACTTGCTCAACTTCTTCCACTTCCTCCACTTCCTCCACTTCCTCCACTTCCTCCACTTCGTCCACTTCGTGAACTTCGTCCACTTCGTGAACTTCGTCCACTTCGTGAACTTGGTCCACTTCGTGAACTTGGTCCACTTCCTCCACTTCCTCCACTTCCTCAACTTACTCCACTTCCTCCGCTTCCTCCGCTTCCTCGACTTCGTCAAGTTGCTCAACTTTGTCCACTTCGCCCACCTCGTCCACTTCTTCAACTTCGTCCCCTTCCTCCACTTCCTCCACTTCGTCAACTTCCTCAACTTCGTCCATTTCCTCCAATATCTCTACATCCTCCACTTCCTCCACTTCCTCTACTTCGTCCAATTCTTCCACTTCGTCTACTTCGTCAACTTCATCCACTTCCTCCACTTCCTACACTTCCTCAACTTCGTCCACTTCGTACACTTCGTCCACTTCGTCTACTTCCTCCACTTCCTCCACTTCCTGCACTTCAGTCACTTCCTCCACTTCCACTTTTCGTCCACTTCATCAATTTCTTCAACTTCGTCCACTTCCTCCACTTCCTTTACTTCCTCAACTTCGTCAACTTCGTTCACTTCCTCCACTTCGTCCACGTCGTCAACTTCGTCCACTCCCTCCACTTCCTTCACTTCCTCAACTTCGTCAAATTTGTCCTCTTCATCCACATCCTCCACTTCCTCCACATCGTCAACTTCGTCCACTACGTCCCCTTCGTCCTCTTCGTCCCCTTCATCCACTTTGTCTACTTCCTAAACTTTGTCAACTTCGTCGATGTCGTCCACGTCGTCCACTCCTCTACTTCCTTCAAATCCTCCACTTCCTCAATTTCCTCCACTTCCTCCACTTCCTCCATTTCCTCCACTTCCTCCACTTCGTCAACTTCGTCTACTTCCACCACTTCGTCATCTTCGTTCACTTCGTCCACTTCGTCAACGTCGTCAACTTCGTCCACTACACCTACTTCGTGCACTTCGTCCACTTCTTGCACTTCGTCCACTTCTTCCACTTCGCCCATTTCGTGAACTTTGTCCACTTCTTGAAGATAGTCCACTTCCTACACTTCGTAAACTTGGTCCACTTCCTCAACTTCGTCCACTTCGTCTACTTCTTCCACTTCCTCCACTTACTCCACTTCCTCTGCTTCCTCGACTTCGTCAAGTTCCTTTACTTTATCCATTTCGTCCACTTGGTCCACTTCTTCAACTTCCTCCACTTCCTCCACTTCCTCGATTTCCTCTACTTCCTCAACTTCCTCAACTTCGTCCACTTCCTCCACATCCTCAACTTCCTCCACGTCCTCCACTTCCTCCACTTTCTTCACTTCCTCCACTTCGTCCACTTCTTCCACTTCGTCTACTTCGTCCACTTCTTCCACTTCGTCTACTTCGTCCACTTCGTCTACTTCCTCCACTTCCTCAACTTCCCCATCTTCGTCCACTTCCTCCACTTCGTGGACTTCGTCCACTTCGTACACATCGTGTACTTCGTCCACTTCCTCCACTTCCTGCACTTCAGCCACTTCCTCCACTTCCTCCACTTCCTCCACTTCCTCCACTTCCACTATTTCGTCCACTTCGTCTACTTCATCAATTTCTTCAACTTCGTCTGCGTCCTCCACTTCCTCAACGTCGTCAACTTCGTTCATTTCCTCCACTTCGTCCACTTCGTCAACTTCGTCCACTCCCTCCACTTCCTTCACTTCCTCAACTGCATCAAATTTGTCCTCTTCAGCCACATCCTCCACTTCCTCCACTTCGTCAACTTCGTCCACTTTGTCCCCTTCGTCCACTCCTCAACTTCGTCGATTTTGTCAACTTCGTCTACATCGTCCACTCCTCTACTTCCTTCACTTACTCCACTTCCTCAACTTCCTCCACTGCCTTCACTTCCTCCACTTCCTCCATTTGCTCCACTTCCTCAACTTCGTCAACTTCGTTCATTTCGTGCACTTCGTCCACGTCATGCACTCCTCCACTTCCTTCTTTTCCTCCACTTCCTTCACTTCGGCCACTTCCTCCACTTCGTAGACTTCATCAACTTCATCCACTTCCTCCACTTCCTCAACTTCGTCCACTCTGTCCACTTCCTCCACTTCGTCTACTTCCTCAACTTCGTCAACTTCGTCTAGCTCGTCCACTTCTTCAACTTCGTCTACTTTGGCCACTTCGTCCACTTTCTCCACTTCCACCACTTCCTCCACTTCCTCAACTTCGTCCACTTCCTCCACTTCCTCCATTTCCTCCCCTTCCTCCACTTTTTCCACTTCGTCCACTTTGTCAACTTCGTCCACTTCCTCCATTTCCTCCATTTCCTCCACTTCCTCAACTTCGTCAACTTCGTCCACTTCTTCCACTTCCTCCACTTCGTCCCCTTCCGCCACTTCGTCCTCACTTCGTCCATTTCCTCCTCACTTCCCTTCCCCTTTCACTTCGTCCCACTTCGTGCTTCCACTTCTTCCACTTCCACTTCCTCCACTTCCTCTACTCCTCCTCTTCTTCCACTTCCTACACTTCTGCTACTTCGTCCACTTCCTCAACTTTGTAACTTTGTCCACTTGGTTCTCTTCGTCCACTTCCTCCACTCCTCAACTTTCTCAACTTGTCCCACTTCCTCAACTTCCTCAACTTCGTCCACTTCCTCAACTTCCTCAACTTGTCAACTTCGTCCACTTCTCCATTCCCCACTTCCTCCACTTCCTCAAACATCCTCCACTTCGTCCACTTCGTCCACCTCCTTCACTCCTCAACTTCGTCAACTTGGTCACTTGCAAACTTCGTCCACTTCTTCCACTTCCTCCACTTCCTCAACTTTGTCCACTTCGCCATTTCCTCCACTTCCATCCACCTCCTCCACTTCGTCGATTCGTCCACTTCGTCAACTTCGTCCACTTCGTCAACTACGTCCACTTCCTCTACTTCCTTCAGTTCCTCAACTTCGTGAACCTGGTCAACTTCGTGAACCTTGTCAACTTCGTGAACTTCGTCCACTTCCTCAACAACCTCAACTTCCTCAATTTCGTCCACTTCCTCCACTTCATCCACCTCCTCCACTTCCTCAACTTCCTCAACTTCGTCCATTTCGTCCACTTCCTCAACTTCGTCAAGTTTGTCCACTCCGTCCTCTTCGTCCACATCGTCCACTTTCTCCACTTCCTCCAGTTCCTCCACTTCCTCCACTTCCTGCAATTCGGCCACTTCCTCCACTTTCGCTACTTCGTCCACTTCGTCATCTTCTTCAACTTCGTCCACTTTCACAACTTCCACAATTTCGTCCACTTCGTCGACTTTGTCGACTTCTTCAACTTCCTCAACTTCCTCAACTTCCTCCACTTCCTCAACTTCCTGAACTTCGTCAACTTCGTTAACTTTGTAAACTTTTCCACTTCGTCCTCTTCGTCCACTTCCTCCACTTCTTGCACTTAAGCCACTTCCTCCACTTCCGCTACTTCTTCCACTTCGTCCACTTCGCCATCTTCTTCAACTTCGTCCACTTCCTCCACTCCCTTCACTTCCTCAACTTCGTCAACTTCGTTCACTTGGTCCACTTCGTCAACTCCCTCCACTTCCTTCACTTCCTCAACTTCGTCAAATTTATCCTCTTCGTCCACTTCCTCCAATTCCTTCACTTCCTCCATTTCATCAACTTCGCTCCTTTCATCCACTTCATCCACGTCATCCACTCCTCCACTTCCTTCTTTTCCTCCACTTCCTCCACTTTGGCCACTTCCTCCACTTCGTAGACTTCATGAACTTCATCCACTTCGTCAACTTCGTCCACTTCCTACACTTCCTCAACTTCGTCCACTCTGTCCACTTCCTCCACTTCGTACACTTCCTACACTTCCTCAACTTCCTCCACTTCGTCCACTTCCTCAACTTCGTCAACTTCGTCTACCTCGTCCACTTCGTCAACTTCGTCCACCTCGCCACTTCTTCCACTTCCTCGACTTCGTCCACTTCGTCCACTTCCTCCACTTCATCCACTTCATCAACTTCGTCCACTTCCTTCACTTCCTCAACTTCGTGAACTTGGTCCACTTCTTCAACTTCGTCCACTTCCTCCACTTCCTCCGCTTCCTCCACTTCCTCAACTTCCTCAACTTCGTCCATTTCCTCAACTTCCTCAACTTCGTCCACTTCCTCAACTCCGTGAACTTTGGCCGCTTCGTCCACTTTCTCCTCTTCCACCACTTCCTCCACTTTCTCAACATCCTCGACTTCGTCAACTTCCTTCACTTCCTCAACTTCGTCAACTTCGTCAACTTCGTCAACTTCGTCCACTTCGTCCACTTCCTCCACTCCCTCAACTTCCTCTACTTCTTCCACTTTGTCCACTTTGTCCAATTCGTCGACTTCGTCCACCTCCTCCACTTCCTCCACTTCCTCAACTTCGTCCACTTCCTCCATTTCCGCCCCTTCCTCCACTTCCTCCACTTCTTCCACTTCGTCAACTTCGTCCACTTCGTCCACTTCCCCATTTCTTCCACTTCCTCAACTTCGTCCACTTCCTCCACTTCTGCCACTTCGTGCATTTCATTCAATTCGTCCACTTCCTCAACTTCGTCAAATTCGTCCACTTCGTCCACTTCGTCAACTTCGTCCACTTCGTCATCTTCGTCCACTTCCTCCACTTCCTCAACTTCGTCAACTTTGTCCACTTCGTCCTCTTCGTCTACTTCCTTCATTTCCTCCACTTCCTCAACTTCCTCAACTTCCACAATTTCGTCCACCTCGTCCTCTTCCTCCACTTCATCCATTTTCTCCACTTCCTCAACTTCCACAATTTCGTCCACTTCGTTCTCTTCCTCCACTTCATCCATTTTCTCCACTTCCTAACTTCCTCAACTTCGTCCACTTCGTCCACTTCCCAAATTCGTCAACTTTGTCCACTCCGTCCTCTTCGTCCACGTCGTCCACTTTCTCCACTTCCTCCACTTCCTGGACTTCAGCCACTTCCTCCACTTCCGCTACTTCGTCCACTTCGTCATCTCTTCAACTTTGTCCACTTCGTCAACTTCCTCAACTTCCTCAATTTCGTCCACTTCGTCGACTTCCTCCACTTCCTCAACTTTGTCCACTTCGTCCACTTCGTCAACTTTGTCAACTTTTTCCACTTCGTCCTCGTCGCCCCTTCGTCCACTTCCTCCACTTCTTGCACTTCTGCCACTTCTTCCACTTCCGCTACTTCTTCACTTCGTCCACTTTGTCATCTTCAACTTCGTCCACTTCCTCAACTTCCTGAACTTCCTTAATTTCTTCCACTTCCTCCACTTCGTCCACTCCCTCAACTTCCCCACTTCGTCCACTTTGTCCACTTCGTCCAATTCGTCGACTTCGTCAACCTCGTCCACTTCCTCCCTTGCTTCACTTCCTCAACTTCGTCAACTAGGTCCACTTCGTGAACTTCGTCCACTTCCTCAACAACCTCAACTTCCTCAATTTCTTCCACTTCCTCCACTTCATCCACTTCCTCCACTTCCTCAACTTCCTCACCTTCGTCCATTTTGCTCAACTTCCTCAACTTTGTCGACTCCGTCCTTTTCGTCCACGTCGTCCACTTCCTCCACTTCCTATAACTTCAGCCACTTACTCCACTTCCGCTACTTCGTCGACTTCGTCATCTTCTTCAAACTTCCTCCAATTCCTCCCTTCNCCATTAGGTCGAACACGCTATTATACTCACTAATACATGTAACATCCCAAAATACAGTAATAACCATAAATTAGAATTAATTACATTGCATAATTCAAACAGTGCAGTCTTTACACTATAAATAATGTTCATAAACCTAACGGCTTTGAGTACAGAAATTTACTACAAAACTACAGAAATAATAAGAGTCAGGGACGAACGGTTTTACAAAACCAAATAACCGATCGTTCAAAAATCAAAACTAATAACTAACATCTAAATAAACGAACGCTCTAGGGCTCAGCCTTGACTTCCACGTCTCCCAAATTCTCCTCTTCAATAACATCTTCTAGCAATGCCTCGCCTTCTGCTCACATCCACACGGATGATCATTGCATTAACAGGACGGACGTACAGTGACGAGAGACAACACAAGGAAAACACAGGGTAAGCTTATTGAATTTAATTCAAGTAATAACATGCATTTCATAATACATCAAACATAACGAATAATTCACCACATATAATTCAATCAATTCTATAACTCAATCAATTCCTAATACTAGACTGGCTGTCCAGACTGTATGAATTCTGTGTAGCTATGACGTTCGTGCACCCGGGTGGTGTGGTAACTGGCATCCTCATCAACTGCCACCCGAGGTTAGTCCGTTCCGTCCTAAGTACATTTAAGGACTAGGACCTCCTGCCGTTCCCACACATGACATACTCCCCTCTACGTGAGGACGAGCACTCACGGAACATCAGGATGAATCGCCAGCTAAGCTTTGTCCACATTCATACTTTACAATTGCAACTTTCATCCAAGAGTCGTTCCTCCCTGGAACGCTCGTTCAAAATACACAGCCATTATTTCATCTCATATACTGTTCATCCTTTATAACCTTTCAATTTAATATCATTTCCATCATCAGATCCAAGTTCATAAAATGACGAGCGTTCAGCCCGCTTCATAACACTGACAAACGTAAAAACACGAGACCGAGGAATCCTCTTTTCAGAACAGAACAAAATCGACACATATTATTTGACGAACGTCATTACAAATTGAATCAGTTAAATGAACTGACTCTAGGAAGATCTGATCAATACTCAGAATAAGTTAAGTATCAAGGCTCTAGGTCGAATCCAGATGGATAGAAACACCACTAGACGAGTGAGCGACCATACTGAGAACAATGTAATTATAGACACTGACTGCCAGTCAATGACCGAACGCGGTACGTACTTACTGAAAGTTTGGACGAACGCTATTTCCAACCATTTGGTAATTAAAGGCCAGGACGAGCGTTCGGTATAAGACCGAGCGCCACTCATAACGAACGCTTTGGGTCGAGACCCATCACTGATTCGAATTAAAAATAGAAATTTATATAAGACGAGATGATAAAGTTAGATTTTTAAGAATGACTAAGTGTCCGAATGTATATTTTCAAGCTTCTCAACTCCTCACTTAACACTCAGGGCATCTACGTTTGGCCAAACGCTCAAACGTAGGACTAATATAAGAGGGTGTTCGTCCTCAACTGGAATTCTTTCCGAATGAAAGAATCAAATTTCAAATAAAGTTTAATAACAACACCGAACGGTCAAGGACCGTTCAATGACGAACGTACTTTATCATAGGGAATTTCATACTTAAAGATTCATTTACATTTACTCATTTTCAGCATATACATTTCATACTTCCAAATACTCATACCATAGTTCATCACATCTTCACCATACATCAGTTCATACTTATGACCATATATCAAAATCAAATATCACATATCATGCTTCATGCAAATCACAGAACATCCATATAGCACAATACAACATACGAATTAAATTGAATAAGCTTCCCTTACTTGGATCAGTGGTGAACGTCCTAAGAGTATGATTTTGTTTCGTCCAACTACAACTTTCTACCCTCAACGATTAAGTCTAACCATAAAATAAAGAAGAGCTTAGATGTTATCCCTACATGCATCCAAAACTGGGTTTTGCATGTAATCTAAGAACGAACGACCCGAAACGAGAACTTACCAGTTTCAGAATCTGGATCTGTTCGGTCCAAATTTGAAGCTTAAGGCGTCGGGAGTACTTCTATGGTTTCTGAGTGATGAACGGAGAAGGAAAAGGGTGAGTTTCAGTAGAGAGAAGGAAGAGGTTTCTAGAGAGAAGGAGGAGAAAATGGAGGTCTGAAGTTAGGAAGAAGAAGGTGCGTGCAGGAGAGTGAGCAGCGTTTTCAGAAAATCATTTTTGTCTACCCTACTCTCAAACGGTCGTGCACTCTCCTGTTGACACCTGCACTCCACTAACTGACTTCTGAAGTTTCTACTGTGACACTTGGCGTTAATGCATGGAATGTTAAGTGCATTTTTAATGCATCTGAGCAAGTGACGTGGGTGCATTTATGAGAGCAAACAGGCGGCTCTGGGTTCATTTAATGAGACGTGACAATACACAAGACCGAACGTTTAAGATTCAAACTTAGAATATCAAATTAAAGCCGAACGCTCACAATCACTAATACCCAAGACCGAACGCTTATGATCCAAACATTAGAATCCCAAATTAAAGACGAACGACTACACTCACTAATTCACCAATACCGAACGCTCAAGATCAGTTCCTAAAAATACCAACTTAGGACGAACGCTGATAATCACTATTACACCAAAACTGAACACTCGAAATTGAAACCTAATAATACCATCTCAATACCGGACGCTTACAATCCGTAGTACACTGAGACCGAACACTCAAGATCAAACTCTATTAAACCGGAGAGTATTAAAACAAAGCCTGACCGATCGGTACTAAACGTTCAAGACCGAACCGTAACAGATCAGTACTTAACCGAAAACTATAGAATCAAAACTCAACCGAACGGTATAAAATACCTTGACCAAACGACATAAATCAACACCTAACCGAACGGTACCAAAATCAAGGCTTAACCCCACAGTAACAATTAACGACCGAACGGTACACTCACTTAATACATGATCAAGAACGAACGCCATGCTCGCTACTTGAGAATACAAGACCGAACGCTAAAATTGAAACCTAAGAATATTAAATTTAGACCGGTCGTTTAAGATTTGAAACCTAAACATGAAGACCGAACGCTCAGGATTGAAACCTCAGAATTCCAATTTAAGACCAAACACTCAAGATTGAAACCTAAAATACCAAATTTGAGAACGAACGTTCACGATCACTAATCTACCAAGACCGAACGCTCGAGATTGCTTCAAGAGAATACTAAATTAAGGATGGACGCCTAAAATCTCTAATTATTGAATGTTGTTTGGACGAACTTTGAATATATTACTAACTTTTGCCCAAGGACGAACGCTCGTCACATGAGAATTTAAAATCGAACGTTCAATTTGGCCGACCACTAATTGGTCGAGCACTGTATGGACGAACGCACGTTCTGCAGAATTCTGCAGAATCGCACCAGATTTTCCAGAAACCCAGAAACCCCATTTTTTTCATCCCCTTCTTCCCAAATTTGCATCTGTAACATCCCAAAAATACACTAAAAACCATATAATAGAATTAATTACATTAATGATAAACCAGTTCAGTTTTATACTAAACAAACTAACAAACTTTGGCCGAACGGCCTTACATAGGGTTACCAAAAGTAAACTGTACAAGATTTAGAGAAACATTGACCGAACGACTTACAAAAGTCAAATTACCGATCGGTCAAATAACAAAAAAAAGAAAGGAAGTGACCGAATGATCACTTCATGCTAAACTACTAACTACAGACCGAACGTCCTACGGTTCAACTTTTACTTCAACGAGGTTCGCATCTTACAAAATTTCTTCTTCCAACGCCTCTTCAAGTAGTGCGTTTCCATCTACTCACATCCACACGGATGATCATTTCAACGACAAGACGAACATACATATAGGACAACACAAGGAAAAACACAGGGTAAGCTTATGTAATTTAATTCAAGAAATAACATACGTTTTCATATGCAAGCACATTTAAATACATTCAAATAAACAATTCAATCAAACCCTGATACTAGACCGACTGTCTGGACTGCATGAATCTGTGTAGCTACAGGCGTTCGTGCACCCAGGTGATGTAGTAACTGGAATACTCTCATCAGCTGCCACCCGAGGTTAGTCTGTTCCGTCCAAAGTACCCCTAAGGACTAGGACCTCCTGTCGTTCCCACACATGACCTACCCTCCTCTACGTGAGGACGAGTACTCACGGAACATCAGGATGAACTGCCAGCATTAGCATGCCCACAGTCATACTTTACCAATTCCAATATTCATCCATGAGTCGTTCCTCCCTGGAACGCTCGTTTAAATCCACATCATTTCGTTCATATCACATTCCCTTCCCATTTCATTCGTAATCATTCTCAATTTCATCTTTCATTATCATTTTTCTCAAATTCATCTTTCATTACCAATAAGTTAAATTTTATCATCAGTTCTAAGAACATAAAATACTGAACGTTCAGACCTCTTTAGAACGAGGACGAACGCTAAGAACGACACCGATAAATCTCCCGTTCCAGAACAGAATAAGACCAAGAGAGTTACTTTTAGATTTAAGAAATGAACCGAGTACAATAATACCATATGTGACGAACGTTATTTACCACGTGAGTCAGTTGAATGAACCGACTCTCTTGAGTTTAAACCAATACTCAAGGAATAAATCCAGTATGGAGGCCCTAGGCCGGATCCAATGAAAGAAGACTAGTCAAGATGTTAAGGAACTATATTTAGAATAGTTCACATACAGAAATCCAATGCCAGTAAATGACCGAACATGGTAAAGGAAAAATATTACTGAAGTTGGACGAGCGCTATTTTACCAAGATTGATTATATAAGAATCGAATACGAGCACTTGGTGTAAGACCGAGCACTACTCAGTACGAGCGCTTGATATAAGACCGAGCACTACTCAGTACGAGCCCTTGGTATAAGACCGAGCACTACTTAGTACGAGCGCTTGGTATAAGACCGAGCACTACTAATCTTAAAGTACAAGATTTTATATATTACTTTATCAAGGGATATACGGATACAACTATGCTTGGCCGAACGCTCAAACATAGTATTACCACACGAGGACGCTCGTTCTCAACTAGGGTTCTCTCCAAATGAAGGAATCCCATTTTTACTATGTTTACCAGGAAAACCGAACGGTCAATGACCGTTCAGTAACGAACGTACTTTTTCATAGTGAAATCTCATATACAGAATCTTTTACATTCCAACTCATTTTTCTTAACTTATAACTTCATAACTTCAGAACTTTATAAAATTTCTATCATAATCAATTTTCATATCTCATACAGCACATATCATATAAGTTTAACATATTTCATACATTATAACCTAATTCATTCATATTTCATTTCATCTTATCCAATAAACGAACGTTCATTCCATACAATCATATCAACCATCATGCATCAAAATCATTCAGTCAACTAAACGAACGTTCAGACAGTTCAACAGCAAACAAATCAAATTAAATTAAATAAGCTTCCCTTACCTGGATCCGTGAAAGAACGCCCTACAGACTGCAACTTGGTTCGTCAACTACAACTTCTACCCTCATGGTCACTTAACTCTTCCAACTAAACCAAACCACATGAAAATCAAAAATAACTTAGACTACACCCCTGCATGCAACCAAAACGTGGTTTTGCATGTAACAAAAGAACGAACGACTAAGGGGAGAAACTTACCAGCTCAAACTTGAAACTTGTTCGGTTTAAGAGGAAGCTTGGGACGCCGGAAATGCTCCTACGGTGCCTGAACGGTGATCGGAGCAGAGAAAAGGTGAGTTACAGTAGAGAGAAGGGAAGTTTCTAGAGAGAAGAAGGAGAAATGGAAAGTCAGAGTTTGGAAGGAGAAGGTGCATGCAGAGGAGAGTGAGAAGGGTTTTTCAGAAAAATCATTTTTGGCTACCCCATGTGATGAGTCAACATTTTGTTCACTTCACTTAGTTTATTGTGCTAGAATTAATCGGGGAATTGTGCTTAATTGTCCAGTATTTTCCCATTTTTACTAATTGTGCTTAATTTGACCAAAAATTCTAATTTTAATTAATTTGGATTATTTGAGCAAATTATTTGCATTATTAATTTCAGGAAAAATGTTGGAAATACAATTTGGAACATTTGGAGGTCAAAAGAAAATGCCACATCAATATACTTTAAACTAAAATGAGTGAGGAGGTGTGGATTTAAATTATGGGGTGCACATAGCAGCAAGCACCAAACACGGGTTATATCAAGCAAAGATGGAGGTGCACGAAGAAGCCACGGAGAGGTGCACAAGACAATTGGCCCAACAGTAGAAGAGGGTGCACAGTAATTTAATTTTGGCAGCAGCACTTCACATGCTCACGGCAGCAACACCTCACCTGCACGTGGTCAGCATGTGTCACAATCTTAGTCCAAGAAAGCGGCCCACACTTGGCACGCACAGCAGCTCACGGTCCAGCAAGCTTTGAGGAAGCCTTCACGTCCAGCTGCCACACACGCACTGCATCCACGTGAGAGGAGCTTCAAATGGCAATGGGCTGGATTCAACTGGGAGACTCTCACAGTCCAGCGTCCAACGGCAGCAGCTTGGATTTGAGGGGGTGCTGGGAGAGAAATGGGTGCAGGGGGACTGGACACGCTGGCAGCAGGAATTGGGCTGGACGTGTGAAGAGAGCTGAGACGTTGAGCTGGACGGAGGGGATTCATTTTTCAATTTAAGGGCACGCAGCAGGGACCTAGAGGGAAAGAACGGAGAGGCAAGCATGGAGGGCTACGGCTGAAGAAAAGAATGGTGGGAATTAAAGTGTGCTCCAGCCGCCACCTAGGAGGAGGGTCTTTGGTTTTAAAAAATATGTAGGTCTAGAGCTGGGACGTATGGAAGGCTACGGGTGAAGGCACTAGGTAGCAGCCGCCAACGGAGATAGCTTTTCTTTTGGAAAGCATTTTTTTTGTATGAATCTCTCGGGGGAGTCTTTGGATTTAAGCTCCACCCGCCACCTGTTTTGAGGTTTTTTTTTTTACTTTTGAACGTTTCTTTTGAGGAGCTTTCTTGAGCGTTGTTTTGAGCACGGTGAATGAGGGGAGAGACGAACGTGAGGAAGCGTGGAGCTTTTATTTTTTTTCTTTTGGATTTAAGAAATTAACCGCCACTCTCTCGGATGGGGTTTTAGAGGCTTTTGCTTTGAACGTTTTATGGAGTTTTTGAATGGTATTCACGGAGGCATATTTTTGAATGAAAGCTTTTACGCTATTTTATGGATGAAAAAGTGTTACTTTCTATGTTGCTGATTACACATGGTCCCTTGCGTTTCTTTTGGTTCAAGCATTTTATTTATTGAATTTTTCATTTTATCAATTAAAGCCCAGCATTGTCCCATCACGGTGATGGCTTAGAAATGAAAAGTGCATCCCATTTGTGAAATGAAAAGTGCATCCCATTTGTGAGCAGCAGACACGTCCCACGGAGAGGGGATTTTATTTCATCTTTTGGCTTGTTTTCAATGAAAGAAAAGAGGAGTTGTTTTCACTTTGGAATATGCAAAAGCTGTGAGTAATGTTTAGGAAGAAGTGTCACGTGAAATGGTAGAAAAAGTTTATGTTTTCTTATTTCTTTTGTCTTAGGATATTTTACCTTATATGTGGAATTGCTTGTCATCTTTTCAATTGAGTGTTACATTTTAATAGACCAAATTGTGTTGGGATATTTATTTATTGTAGAGTTCGGTTTAATATTTTCTTTTACTTTAATGTTATCTATTTTGTTAGGTTGTGATATTTTAGTTCTAATGTTAGGTTAAGTAAGTTAGGTTGGTCATTAGAGATATTACATTGCTTTCTTGAGATTTTCGAACTATTCTTGTGTTTGTTCTGCTTTGCTTATCGGTGTTTTAATTTAGTTCATTTTGAATCACATGAAACACTTTCAAAACCCCCACCAGAAAATGTTCGACCTATTACTTGAACCACATTTGGTCCTTGAGAGACGACCTAGGAGTCACTTCCTAGTTTATACTGCATTAATTTTGCAATCAATTTTTGTGTGAGGTGCGACCCTCTCAGCACCATGTCCAACGGACGTACACTCTCCTGTAGACATCTGTCCTTCACTACTGGTTTTCTAATCTTCCATTCTTGACACCTGACGTCAGTTTACAGAGTTTTGGGTGCGTTTTAAATGAATCTGAGTAGGGGTTTTGGGTTAAATTTTCGAGGTCTGACAGCATCAACACAATATAATTCAACAATCAAACAAATGGATCTAGCTCTCCTTACCTCTTGAAGACTTCCTTGCAAACCTTGAATCAATTTCTGCACTGTGTTCCTCCTCTATTGTTCTAGTCCTTTGCTACCGTGTCTAGCTCTCCCTCTCTTCTACTTCTTTCCTCCTTCAAAAATCCTTAAAATGAAGAAGTGAATCTCCTTATGTGTTCTGCCGGACGAACCTTAGCCATCTCCCTTGCTTCCTCAGCGCCAAGCTCACTTAAGAAGGTGATGAAGGTGGTCTCATGGTGGCTGAAGCACTTCTTGGTGGAGAGACCCACCACTCACAGCTGCTGCCCACTAGAAGATAATGCTGATGGAGGTTTCCTGGTGGTGGCTGGAGCACTTCAAGGTGGAGGGACCCACCACCATCTGCTGCTGCCCACTGGAAGCCCCTTCCTCCACCATTCTCACAAACGTGCAGCCGCCCCCCCTTCCCCACTTCTTCTTTTCTTAAAATATAAGGAACGTGCGGTTCCTTACATCCTCCACTTCCTCGACTTCCTCAACTTCCTCAACTTCGTCCACTTCGTCCACTTCGTCCATTTCCTCCAATAGCTCAACTTCGTCCACTTCCTCCACTTCCTCCACTTCTACCACTTCCTCCACTTCCTCCACTTCCTTAACTTCCTCAACTTCGTCTACTTTTTCCACTTCCACAACTTCCTCAACTTCCTCTACTTCCTTAACTTCCTCAACTTCCTCTACTTCCTCCTCTTCGTCAACTTTGTCCACTTCTTCCACATCGTCCACTTCCGCCACTTCCTCAACTTCTTCCACTTCGTCAAGATCGTCCACTTCCTCCACTTCCTTCACTTCCTCAACTTGGACCACTTCCTAAATTTTGTCCACTTCCTCCATTTCCTCCACTTCGTCCTCTTGGTCCACTTCGTCCACTTCCTCCACTTCAGCCACTTCCTCAACTTTCGCTACTTCGTCTACTTCGTAATCTTCTTCAACTTCGTCCACTTCCTCCACTCCCTTCACTTCCTCAACTTCGTATACTCCGTTCACTTGGTCCACTTCGTCAACTTCGTCCACTCCCTCCACTTCCTTCACTTCCTCAACTTCGTCAAATTTGTTCTCTTCGTCCACTTCCTCCACGTCCTCTAGTTCCTCAACTTCCTCAACTCCGTCCACTTCCTCGACTTCCTGAACTTCGTCGGCTTTGTCCACTTCGTCCTCTTTGTCCACTTCCCCTACTTCGTCCATTTCCTCCACTTCGTCCACTTCGTTCACTTCGTTCACTTCGTCAACTTCGTCAACTTCATCCACTTCGTCCACTTCGTCCACTTCGTCCACTTCGTCCACTTCGTCCACTTCGTCCACTTCGTCCACTTCGTCCACTTCGTCCACTTCGTCCACTTCGTCCACTTCGTCCACTTCGTCCACTTCGTCCACTTCCTCCACATCGTCCAATTCGTCCACTTCGAACACTTCGTGGACTCCGTCCACTTCCTCCACTTCCTACACTTCAGCCACTTCCTCCACTTCCACTATTTCGTCCACTTCGTCAATTTCTTTAACTTCGTCCACTGTCTCCACTTCCTTCACTATCCTCAACTTCGTCAACTTCCTCCATTTCGTCCACTTCGTCAACTTCGTCCACTCCCTCCACTTCCTTCACTTCCTTCACTTCCTCAACTTTGTCAAATTTGTCCTCTTCATCGACATCCTCCACTTCCTCCACTTCCTCAACCTCGTAAACTTCGTCCGCTTCCTCCACTTCCTCCACTTCTTCCATTTCCTCCACTTTTTCCACTTCCACAACTTGCTCAACTTCGTCCACTTCCTCTTCTTCCTCTACTTCCTCCACTTCCTTCACTTCCTCAACTTCGTCAACTTGGTCCACTTCCTAAACTTTGTCCACTTCCTCCATTTCCTTCACTTCCTCAACATCGTCCACTACCTCCACTTCGTCCACTTCCTCCACTTCGTCCATTTCGTCCACTTCGTCCACTTTCTCCACATCCTCCAGTTCCTCAAGTTCCTCAACTTCGTCCACTTCCTCCATTTCCACCACTTCGTCAACTTCTTCAACTTCGTCCACTTACTTCACTTCCTTCACTTCCTCAACTTCATCCACTTCGTCCGCTTCGTCCGTTTCGTCCACTTCGTTCACTTCATCCACTTCTTCCACTTCCTCCACTTTCTGCACTTCCTCAACTTTGTCAACTTGGTCCACTTCGTCAACTTCGTCCACTTCCTCCACTTCCTTCACTTCCTTCGACTTCCTCAATTTCCTCAAGTTCGTCCACTTTGTCCATTTCCTCCAGTAGCTCAACTTCGTCAACTTCGTCCACTTTGTCCTTTTCGTCCACTTCCTCCACTTCCTCCACTTCGTTCACTTCCTCCACTTCTTCAACTTCCTCAACTTCGTCCAGTTCGTCCACTTCGTCAACTTCGTCAACTTCGCGCATTTCTTCCACTTCCTTCGCTTCCTCCACTTCCTCCACTTCCTCCTCTTCCTCCTCTTCCTCCTCTTCCTCGACTTCTTCCACTTTGTCTATGATAACGGTTGAAAAACCGTTATTTTTATGCTTAAAATTGATACCAAAAGCAACCTTTAAGACTTAGAAACTAGCTTGAACTCATATTTTTGCTTTAGTTTTGTGAATAAGAGAGTTAAAAGTGAATTTAATGATTTTGTGCAAGATTCCCTTGATTTTGTAGGCTAATTGAATGATTTGAAAGAAGAATTGAAGTACCGAATGATTGCAATGCTGAAAAGTCAACCAAAAACCAGAAAAGTCAACCAGTCAACCAGAAAAGTCAACTAGTCAACCATAAAAGTCAACCAGTCAACCAGAATACGAAAAAAGTCAACCAGACGAGTTTTGGGCCAGTTTTCTGCGATTTTATGATCTGTTTGGGCCTGGACCTGTTTTCTATTATTTTTATGTCCTATTTAAAGACCTAGATGTCTTAGGGTTTGTATCTTTGGCTGAGAGGAAGCAGAAACACACTTTCCACCCCTTGGGGGTAGATTGGGAGATGGTGACGACTCTCCTCTTCTCTTTCTAGGGTTTTTCTATCTCTTTCATTCTTCCATTATTGTTCATCTAGTATCACCATGAATATGGTGAACTAAACCTTGTATTGTTGTTGGGGAATCAATGTAGTCTTGTGAAACTCTCATATATGGAATTTGTTTTAACATCTTATATTAAGATACATGCTTTCTTTCATCATTAGTTAGGGTTTTTCTTCTTTGCTTATTGCTTGCTTTGTTTAACTCATTCATTGCCATGATTATTGATTTTGTCGATATGGGAACGTACGGGGAAATCTAGATCCGGGGAATTTCTCCCAATACCATATTGGTTGCCTTTAAGCTCCTGCACTTCAGAACTAATTACTAGGAATGCTAGGAATTGTATGAACTCGTAATTAAGGATAGGCCTTCTTGCAAGGTGACAATAGTTGAAAAACTGTTATTTTCATACTTAAAATTGATACTAAAAGCAACCTTTATACTTAGAAACTAGCTTGAAATCATGCTTTTATTGATATTTTCAGAAATAAGAGAGCTGGACAGGTTTATGCTTGAATTCAGTGTTTTTGTGCAGGTTTTAAGGTGAATTTGGTGAAAGAAGTGAAGAAGGAGAGAGATGAAATCAGAAAAGACATCAAAAAGTGCAAAAGGAGAAGTCGAAGTCACCGCTCAGCGGCCGTTTACCGCTGAGCGGCACTCAGGAGCTTACGGGAGGTCTGTTGAGGGGCAAAATGGCCGCTGAGGGGAAGAAACATGACACGCACTTACCGCTGAGCGGTACTTTACCGCTGAGCGGCACTTTTATGGGCTTGGACCTAATTTTCTGTAATTTACGAATAATATATAAGCTTTAGGGTTTCCTAGGGTTAGGTATCTTTGGCTGGAACGAAGCAAACACTCTCTCTTCCACCCCTTTGAAGGAGGATCTTGGATGCTGAGGCTTCCTCTTCACCTTTTTAGGGTTTTATCTTTCATTCTTTCATTGTTGTTCATCTAGGTTCACCATGAATATGGTGAACTAAACTCTGTATCTTTGTTGGGGAATCAATGTAATCTTTTGAAGCTCTCATATATGGAATCTGTTTTTACATCTTTTAATTAAGATTTATGCTTTCTTTCATCATTAGTTAGGGTTTTTCCTCTTTGCTCAATGCTTGCGTTGTTTAACTCATTCGATGCATGATTATTGGTTTTGTCGATACGGGCGCGTACGGGGAAGTCTAGATCCGGGGAATTTCTCCCAATATTATATTGGTTGTCGTTAAGCTCCTGCACTTATGAACTAATCACTAGGAATGCTAGGAATTGTATGAACTCGTGATTAGAGAGAAGCCTTCTTGAAAGGTACTTTAGAGAGTGGCATTAACAATGATGATTTGAATGTTGAATTCCTAAAATATATGAGAGTGGATAAGATGAAATTGACCCCCAACAACATATTCATATATTTCATTGAAAGTGTTTATCTTTTGTTTTTGCCATTGATCAAAAACTTCATGCATACATATTTAATTTTCGTCTTTTGCATATAGAAACCCAAATATTTCGTCTTTAAGTCTTAGCTAATCAACAAACCACACAACTAAACTAGGCCATGAGTCCTTTGGGAAGAACGATACTTGGTCTTACCAAGTTTATTACTTGAACGATTCGGTCATACTTGCCGATTGAAAAACAAGTTTGTGACATCATAATTTGGTGTTCATAAATTTGTCCATCAAGTTTTTGGCGCCGTTGCCGGGGACTCGTGGTTTAACTAGTTAATTTGTGTGATTATTGATTATCTTTGACTTATTTTTTATTTTTAATTTAAATTTCGAATTTTTATGATTTTATTTTATTTTTTGTTTCTATTTTTCAGTTTGTATTTCATTTGATTTTATTTTATTTTTCTGTTTTCTGTTTTTCTGTTTTCTATTTTTATTTTCTGAATCTTATATCTTCTCTTATATCTTTTTGTGCTAACCAAATCTTTTCTAGGGTTTTGTGTTCTTGTGTATGCAGGAGGCAATTCGAACTAGGAGCAAGAAAACAACAGAACCTCTGCTTGAAGGATTAGAAGACAGTAGACGGAGGAGAAGAATCCGAACATCTAGAGAACTTTTCCCTCCTCCGGAAACTCTGTTACAACCATCACCACAAGGTTCTGACAATAGCACAGAAAATATGGAGAATAACAATATTAGAAGAACTCTTGCTGACTACACCAATATAGCTGGGCCTCAGCATTTTAACAGCATAGCTAGACCTAGAGTCAATGCAGCTAATATGGAGGTCAAACCAGCACTGATCCAACTGGTGAAAAGCAACCAATTTAATGGGTTATCTCATGAAAGCCCATATGAGCACCTTACTACATTCAATGAGATTTGCAACACAGTCAAAATTAATGGGGTGCGAGATGAAGCTATCAAACTTAGTTTGTCTCCTTTCTCATTGGGAGGCAATGCTAAGCTTTGGTTGAATTCTTTCCCAGAAGGAAGTTTCACAGAGTGGGAAGCAGTGGTAACAAAGTTCTTGAACAAGTACTTTCCACAATCAAAGGTGACAAAAGGCAAGCAAGAGATTTCTTCATTTAAGCAGGGCATGGAAGAATCACTGGGGCATGCATGGGATAGATACAAAAGTCTATTAAGAAAAACACCCACGCATGGCTTTGAAGAACAGGAAGTAGTCCTAACTTTCCTTGGAGGTCTTGGTTCACAAACTAAGATGCTGCTTCATGCCTCAGCAGGAGGAAACATTAAATGGAAAACTCCAGAGGAAGCAACTGAAATCATTGAAAATATGGC
The DNA here is from genome assembly GCF_029865625.1 of Vigna umbellata. NCBI lineage: Eukaryota > Viridiplantae > Streptophyta > Magnoliopsida > Fabales > Fabaceae > Vigna > Vigna umbellata. Next base: position 16,609,641 of record NC_142171.1, on the reverse strand, counting down.
TACTAGTGACAACGAACTTAACATTGAAAGAGGAGATCTTAGTCAGAAGGAGTTGTTACAATCAAATGATGCTTTGCTTATTCAAAATAAAATTATTTCTCAACAGCTTGAAGAGGTAACTATGAAACTTTCTCAAATACCACAGGAAATACAACAGGTCTCAATGGTTCAAGTGCAACAACAAAAATGGCAAATGCAATTTACTCCAGTTGAGAAAACAACAAAACTTGAAGAGACTTTCCAAAGATTTTTGAAGACAAATGCGTCTTATTGTCATAATGTGGATGCTGTATTTAAAAATATGGAGGTTTATGTTGAGAGAATAGTTGATGAGATGAAACATGATAATCTCAGAAAGGAGTGCAAAACTGTTGTGACCAGAAGTGGTAGAGTGTTAGAGGAGAGACAAAAAGAAAATGAGAGTGAGAGTGAAAAAGAAACATGTGAGTGGAAAGAAAGAGTTGAGAGAGAGAAAAAGAAAAAAGAAGAAGAGGAGAGGAGAGAAAAAAAGGAGAGAGAAGAAGAGGAGAGACAAAAAGAAAAAGAGTTTGAAAAGCCACTTCCTTATCCAAAGAGTTATTCAAGGAAGGAGAAAGAAAAGCAGTTGGAAAGATTCATGGAGTTGTTTAAGAAGCTGGAGATCACTATACCATTCTCTGAAGCATTGCAACAGATGCCAGCATATGCAAAGTTTTTGAAGGAACTCCTCACAAAGAAACACAAGTACATTGAAAAGGAAACTATCAATGTACAGGGTAACTGCAGTGCAATCATACAGAAACTTCCTCCTAAACTTAAAGATCCAGGAAGCTTCACTATTCCATGCACCATAGGAGATGTGAAAGTTGGAAGAGCATTGATTGATTTGGGAGCTAGCATTAATCTAATGCCGCTATCCATGTGCAGAACAATTCAGGGGCTGGAAATTAAACCAACCAGAATGGCTCTTCAATTGGCGGACAGATCTCTTAAATATCCATATGGAGTGGTTGAAGATGTTCTAGTGAAGGTTGAAAAATTTGTATTCCCAGTGGATTTTATTGTGATGGAGATGGAAGGAAATAGTGATGTTCCTCTTATTCTTGGGAGACCTTTCATGAAGACTGCTAGAGTTTTGATTGATGTAGAGAATGGTAAGCTTAAATTGAGAGTTGATGATGAAGAAGTCACTTTTGACATATCCAAGGCCATGACATATCCAAATGATGACAAAGCATGTTTTCAATTTGATGAACTTGATGAAGTTTGTATGGTGCAAGAAAGGATGGTGCGAAATATTTCTCCATTGGAAAAAACTCTCATTGATGCATGTGAAGATTTAGATGAAGAAGAAGAGAAATTGATTGATGAATGTCTGATGGACTTGGAAACATTGAAAAAGAGTCCGGAGGAAGATCCAATATTCGAAATAATTGATAAGGAAGAAGTAGTCAAAGCACAGACACCAGAATTAAAAAGATTGCCATCACATCTGAAATATGTTTTTCTAGAAGAAGATGGAACAAAGCCAGTCATCATCAATAACTCTTTATCTTTACAAGAAGAAGAGCAATTGATAGAAATTCTGAAAGCCAACAAAGAAGCAATTGGGTGGTCAATATCAGATCTCAAAGGTATTAGCCCAACTTACTGCATGCACAAAATTTTTATGGAAGAAGATTATAAACCAAGTGCTCAACCACAGAGAAGGTTAAATCCTGTTATGAAGGAGGTGGTCAGAAAAGAAGTGTTGAAACTGCTAGAAGCAGGCATCATCAATCCAATCTCTGACAGTGAATGGGTGAGTCTAGTACAAGTGGTTCCAAAGAAAGGTGGGATGAGAGTAATTTATAATGATAAAAATGAACTTATTCCTACTCGGACAGTTACTGGCTGGCGTATGTGCATTGATTACAGGAAGCTGAATAAAGCTACTAGGAAAGATCATTTTCCTCTTCCTTTCATGGATCAGATGTTAGAAAGGTTATCAGGGCAGGCTTTCCATTGTTTTCTAGATGGATATTCTGGATACAATCAAATTGTGGTAGATCCAAAAGACCAGGAGAAGACGGCTTTTACTTGTCCTTTTGGTATCTTTGCATATAGAAAGATGCCTTTTGGATTATGTAATGCTCCAGCTACGTTCCAGAGGTGTATGCAGGCAATTTTTGCAGATCTCTTAGAAAAATGCATTGAAGTATTCATGGATGATTTCTCAGTTTTTGGAAATTCTTTCCAAAGATGTTTGGCTAATTTGAACACTGTCCTCAAAAGATGTGTTCAGACAAATCTTGTTCTTAATTGGGAGAAATGTCATTTCATGGTAACTGAAGGAATTGTATTGGGGCATAAAATCTCTGCTAAAGGAATTGAGGTAGACAAAGCTAAAGTAGAAGTCATTGAGAAACTACCTCCACCAACAAATGTAAAGGGGATTAGAAGTTTTCTTGGTCATGCTGGGTTTTATAGAAGATTCATCAAAGATTTCTCAAAAATTGCTAAACCATTGAGTAATCTTTTGATGAAGGATGCTCCTTTTGTGATGAATGAAGACTGTCTGAAAGCTTTCGACATATTGAAGAAGAAGTTAGTGTCAGCTCCAGTAATTGTAGCGCCAGATTGGAATCAAAATTTTGAATTAATGTGTGATGCAAGTGATTATGCAATAGGAGTTGTCCTTGGTCAGCGGAAAGAACAAAAGTTTCATCCAATTTATTATGCCAGCAAGGTTCTGAACGATGCTCAATTGAATTATGCTACCACAGAGAAAGAATTTCTTGCCATTGTGTATGCTCTAGAGAAATTTAGACCTTATCTTATTGGGTCTAAGGTGATTGTCTATACAGATCATGCAACTATCAAATATTTGTTGACGAAACCAGATTCTAAGCCACGTCTGATTAGATGGGTACTATTATTGCAAGAATTTGATGTAGAAATCCGTGATAAGAAAGGAAGTGAGAACTTAATTGCTGATCATTTGTCATGGTTGGTCAACAATGAAGTCACTAGCAAGGAGTCTGAAATCTGGGAATCTTTTTCAGATGAATCACTCATGTATATTCAGCAGAGGCCATGGTTTGCTGATATGGCGAATTTCAAAGCTGCAAGAGTCATGCCAGAAGACTTAACTTGGCAACAAAGAAAGAAATTTCTGCATGATGCCAAGCAGTTTGTTTGGGATGATCCTTATTTGTTCAAAATTGGAGCAGATAATCTTCTGAGGAGATGTGTTACAAATGAAGAGGCAGAAGGAATTCTCTGGCATTGTCATGATTCACCTTATGGAGGACATTTTAATGGAGAAAGAACAGCAGCAAAAGTCCTGCAATCAGGGTTTTATTGGCCAACTTTATTTAAAGATGCCCATAATCATGCTAGAAATTGTGATAAATGTCAAAGAGCAGGAACAATCACTAAACGTCATGAGATGCCTTTACAAGGTATTTTAGAGGTTGAGGTTTTTGATTGTTGGGGTATTGATTTTGTTGGACCTTTTCCTCCATCTTTCAACAATGAATATATTCTGGTAGCAGTGGATTATGTGAGTAAATGGGTGGAAGCATTAGCTTGTCCTAAAAATGATGCTAGCACTGTAATTAAATTCCTGAAGAGGCAGATATTCTCACGCTTTGGCACTCCAAGAGTGTTGATCAATGATGGAGGATCTCATTTTTGCAATTATCAGCTAGAAAAAGTACTCAAACACTATGGAGTAAAACATAAGGTAGCTGCACCTTATCATCCACAAACCAATGGACAAGCTGAGGTGTCTAACAGGGAGATAAAAAGGATCCTGGAAAAAACAGTGACTTCATCAAGAAAGGATTGGTCTCTCAAATTGGATGATGCTCTTTGGGCTTATAGGACAGCAATGAAGACATCTATGGGATTGTCACCATTTCAATTAGTCTATGGGAAAGCATGCCATTTGCCAGTAGAATTGGAGCATAAAGCATTATGGGCTTTGAAATTCTTGAATTTTGATCCTTATGAAACTCAATGCACACGCAGAAGGCAGATTTTGGAGCTTGAAGAAATGCGATTACATGCATATGATTCATCCAAGGCTTACAAAGACAAGATTAAATTTTACCATGACAGGAAGTTGGTGAATAGAGTTTTCAATCCAGGACAACAGGTATTATTGTTCAATTCAAGATTGAAGATATTTCCTGGGAAGCTGAAGTCAAAATGGTCAGGACCATATGTGATAAAAGAAGTGCATCCGCATGGAGCAATTGAAATATTTAATCCAGCTGCTGATGATCCACAGAGAAGTTGGGTGGTGAATGGTCAACGTCTCAAACCCTATCTAGGGGGAGAGGTGCAACAATTTTCCACAATGATGTTGTTGGTTGATCCTTGAAAGTTTGGGTCAGGCTTGTGACATTAAACAAGCGCTTACTAGGAGGCAACCCAGTATTTTGTAAGTATTTTATGTTTTTAGATTAGGAGTTGATGTACTCTATTGAACACCTGGGTTGTTGTGATGGTTTGCTATTAACTGTGATTGTATGATAAGTAATGCTGAATGATGCTTATGATTGATTGATGTTGAGATGATGTGCACATTAAAATGCTTATACAGGTGATTCACAAGCTTTGTGAACAAATGCAGGATATCATGATTGTGATTGTGAAATTAAGCAGGATGTGTATGTCAAATGTGAATGAGCTTACATGTGAGGTTTTGAGCTCCAGAGTTGTTATTGTTAAATGCTATTACTTTGAAAGTATGAATGATTTTGCCCAGGTTTTCTATGATTGAATCAATTGCTTGTTTTGCATCATATGATCAAGGCCGTTTGTTGGAACCCTTTTTATTGGCCAAATTCGTAAAATTAGCCCACTAAAAGAGAACACTTTGTGTTCTATCCTTTGAACCCTTAGCCTTGAACATACATTGAAACCCTTGATTGAAAATCTTTATCTTGAGTTAAGTAGAAGATCTTGTGTGATATTGTTAAATGTTCAAGTTTGGGGTTGTTGGGAAAACATGAAAAAGGAAAAGCATTGAGCTAAGAGTTAAAAAGTAAGAATATGCAAAGAAAAAGAAAAGAAAAGAAAAAGAAGCAAAGCTCAATGCAAAGGCAAAAGAAAGTTGGGAATGAATAAGATGATTGTGTTGTTATGATTCTCTTAACTCAAGGATTTTGTGATCCAGAAAAACCAATTTTCTTGTTAGCCCAGCCACATTATAAGCCATTGAAAAGTCCTTGTGATGATGCATGCTTGTGAATGTTTATGATTGTGGTAAAATGAAAGGCAAAGTTGATTCATGTGACATTGTGATAGTAGAGTGAATGAGTGATTACCTCTTATACACTTGTGTGTGAGTGAAACACTTTACCTAGTGAGGAAATATTCCATGAACACATGAACATCCATGCTTAATTGATTGATCATTCATGAAAAATAGCATTTGTTGGAATTTAAATGACTTTGTGAACACTAAAGCATGTGCACATCTTGATTGAAATCTTGGTCATAAGTTTGATTGAAGTTTTACTTATCTTGAAAAGAAGATTTTTGAATGAGTGAACCATCATATGAATTGGTTGAAAATGGAGTTACATCTTGTTTGCTTGAGGACAAGCAAAGTTCTAAGTTTGGGGTTGTGATAACAGTTGAAAAACTGTTATTTTCATACTTAAAATTGATACTAAAAGCAACCTTTATACTTAGAAACTAGCTTGACATCATGCTTTTATTGATATTTTCAGAAATAAGAGAGCTGGACAGGTTTATGCTTGATTTCAGTGTTTTTGTGCAGGTTTTAAGGTGAATTTGGTGAAAGAAGTGAAGAAGGAGAGAGATGAAATCAGAAAAGACATCAAAAAGTGTAGAAGGAGAAGCCGAAGTCACCGCTCAGCGGCAGTTTACCGCTGAGCGGCACTCAGGAGCTTACGGAGGTCCGCTGAGGGGCAAAATGGCCGCTGAGGGGAAGAAACGTGACACGCACTTACCGCTGAGCGGTACTTTACCGCTGAGCGACACTTTTATGGGCTTGGACCTAATTTTCTGTAATTTACGAATAATATATAAGCTTTAGGGTTTCCTAGGGTTAGGTATCTTTGGCTGGAACGAAGCAAACACTCTCTCTTCCACCCCTTTGAAGGAGGATCTTGGATGCTGAGGCTTCCTCTTCACCTTTTTAGGGTTTTATCTTTCATTCTTTCATTGTTGTTCATCTAGGTTCACCATGAATATGGTGAACTAAACTCTGTATCTTTGTTGGGGAATCAATGTAATCTTTTGAAGCTCTCATATATGGAATCTGTTTTTACATCTTTTAATTAAGATTTATGCTTTCTTTCATCATTAGTTAGGGTTTTTCCTCTTTGCTCAATGCTTGCGTTGTTTAACTCATTCGATGCATGATTATTGGTTTTGTCGATACGGGCGCGTACGGGGAAGTCTAGATCCGGGGAATTTCTCCCAATATTATATTGGTTGTCGTTAAGCTCCTGCACTTATGAACTAATCAGTAGGAATGCTAGGAATTGTATGAACTCGTGATTAGAGAGAAGCCTTCTTGAAAGGTACTTTAGAGAGTGGCATTAACAATGATGATTTGAATGTTGAATTCCTAAAATATATGAGAGTGGATAAGATGAAATTGACCCCCAACAACATATTCATATATTTCATTGAAAGTGTTTATCTTTTGTTTTTGCCATTGATCAAAAACTTCATGCATACATATTTAATTTTCGTCTTTTGCATATAGAAACCCAAATATTTCGTCTCTAAGTCTTAGCTAATCAACAAACCACACAACTAAACTAGGCCGTGAGTCCTTTGGGAAGAACGATACTTGGTCTTACCAAGTTTATTACTTGAACGATTCGGTCATACTTGCCGATTGAAAAATAAGTTTGTGACATCATAATTTGGTGTTCATAAATTTGTCCATCACAAGGTGAATTAGAGAGTGGCATTAACATTGATGAAAAGAATGATGAATTCCTGAAATTATATGAGAGTGGATAAGATGAAATTGATAACCCCAACAACATACTCATCCATCTAATTCATTAAAGTGTTTGTTTTCCTCTTTTCCATTGATCAAATTCATGCATACATGTTTAATTATTGTCTTTTGCATTTAAAACCTAAAATCAATTGTTTACAAGTCTTATATAATCAACAAATCATATAGCTAACTAGGCCGTGAGTCTTTTGGGAAAACGATACTTGGTCTTATCTAGTTTTATTACTTGATACGATTCGGTCACACTTGCCGATTGTTAAACAAGTTTGTGGCGCCATTTTTCGGTGTTCATAAATTTGTCATCAACTTCCTCCACTTCGTTCACTTCCTCCACTTCTTCAACTTCCTCAACTTCGTCCAGTTCGTCCACTTCGTCAACTTCGCGCACTTCTTCCACTTCCTCCGCTTCCTCCACTTCCTCCACTTCCTCCACTTCCTCCACTTCCTCCTCTTCCTCCTCTTCCTCCACTTCTTCCACTTTGTCTACTTCGTCAACTTCGTCCACTTCCTCCACTTCCTCAACTTCGTCCACTTCCTCCTCTTCCTCCACTTCCTCCACTTCCTCCACTTCCTTAACTTCCTCAACTTCCTCCACTTCCTCTACTTCCTCCACTTCGTTAACTTTGTCCACTTCCTCCACTTCCTCCACTTCCTCCACTTCCTCCACTTCCTCCACTTCCTCAACTTTTTCCACTTCGTCAACATCGTCCACTTCCTCCAATTCCTTCACTTCCTTAACTTCGTCAACTTGGTCCACTTCCTAAACTTGGTCCACTTCCTCCATTTCCTCCACTTCCTCAACTTCGTCAACTACCTCCACTTCCTCCACTTCGCCCATTTCGTCAACTTCGTCTACTTTCTCAACATCCTCCAGTTCCTCAACTTCCTCAACTTCCTCAACTTCCTCAACTTCCTCAACTTCCTCAACTTCATCCACTTCCTCCATTTGCTCCACTTCGTGAACTTATTCAACTTCGTCCACTTACTCCACTTCCTTCACTTCCTCAACTTCATCCACTTCGTTCACGTCCTCCACTTCTTCAACTTCCTCCACTTCCTCCACTTCCTCCACTTCTTCCACTTTGTCTACTTCGTCAACTTCGTCCAATTCCTCCACTTCGTCAACTTCGTCCAATTCATCCACTTCACCCACTTCGAACACTTCGTGGACTCCGTCCACTTCCTCCACTTCCTGCACTTCAACCACTTCGTGTACTCCCTCCACTTCCTCCACTTCCACTATTTCGTCCACTTCGTCCACTTCATCAATTTCTTTAACTTCGTCTACTTCCTCCACTTCGTTCACTTCCTTCACTTCCTTCACTTCCTCAACTTCGTCAACTTCGTTCACTTCTTCCATTTCGTCCACTTCGTCAACTTCGTCCACTTCCTCCACTTCCTTCATTTCCTCAAGTTTGTCAAATTTGTCCTCTTCATCGACATCTTCCACTTCCTCCACTTCCTCAACTTCATCAACTTCGTCCGCTTCCTCCACTTGCTCCACTTCTTCCACCTCGTCCCCTTTTTCCACTTCCACAACTTCCTCAACTTCGTCCACTTCCTCCTCTTCCTCCACTTCCTTAACTTCCTCAACTTCGTCCACTTCCTCTACTTCCTCAACTTCTTCCACTTCGTCAACATCGTCCACTTCCTCCACTTCCTTCACTTCCTCAACTTCGTTAACTTGGTCCACTTCCTAAACTTCGTCCACTTCCTCCATTTCCTCCACTTCCTCAACTTTGTCCACTACCTCCACTTCGTCCACTTGCTCCACTTCGTCCATTTCGTCCACTTCGTCTACTTTTGCCACATCCTCCAGTTCCTCAACTTCCTCAACTTCGTCCACTTGCTCCATTTCCTCCACTTCGTCAACTTCTTCAACTTCATCCACTTCCTGAACTTCCTGAACTTCATCCACTTCATTCGCTTCCTCCCCTTCGTCTACATTGTTCACTTCCTCCACTTCTTCCACTTCCTCCACTTCCTTCACTTGCTCAACTTCGTCAAGTTGGTCTACTTCGTCAACTTCGTCCACTTCCTCTACTTCCTCCACTTCCTTCACGTCCTCAACTTCGTCCACTTCGTACATTTCCTTCACTTCCTCAACTTCATCAACTTTGTTCACTTCCTCCATTTCGTCCACTTCGTCAACTTCGTCCACTCCCTGCACTTGCTTCAACTTCCTCAACTTCGTCCAGTTCATCCACTTCGTCAACTTCGTCAACTTTGTCCACTTCCTCCACTTCCTCCACTTCCTCCACTTCCTCCACTTCCTCCACTTCCTCCACTTCCTCCACTTCTTCTACTTCGTCAACTTCATCAACATCGTCAACTTCGTCAACTTCCTTCACTTCCTCCACTTCCTTCACTTCCATAACTTCCTCAACTTCGTCCACTTCCTCCAGTAGCTCAACTTCCTCAACTTCGTCCACTTTCTCCTTTTCGTCCACTTCCTCCACTTCCTCCACTTCGTTCACTTCCTCCACTTCTTCAACTTCCTCAACTTCGTCCAGTTCGTCGACTTCTTCCACTTCTTCCAGTTTCTCCACTTCCTCCACTTCCTCCACTTCCTCCACTTCCTCCACTTCCTCCACTTCCTCCACTTCCTCCACTTCTTCCACTTTGTCTGCTTCGCCAACTTCGTCCACTTCCTCCACTTCCTCCACTTCCTGAACTTCGTCCACTTCGTCCACTTCGCCCACTTCGCATACTTCGTGGACTCAGTCCACTTCTTGCACTTCAGCCACTTCCTCCACTTCCACTATTTCGTCCACTTCATCAATTTTTTTAACTTCGTCCACTTCCTCCATTTCCTTCACTTCCTCAACTTCCTTCACTTCCTCAACTTCGTCAACTTTGTTCACTTCCTTCATTTCATCCACTTCGTCAACTTCGTCCACTCCCTTCACTTCCTTCACTTCTTCAACTTCGTCAAATTTGTCCTCTTCATCGACATCCTCCACTTCCTCCACTTCCTCCACTTCCTTAACTTCGTGAACTTCGTCCACGTCGTCCGCGTCGTCCACTTCCTCAACTTCGTCCACTTCGTCGATTTCGTCGCTTAGTCCACATCGTCTACTCCTCTACTTCCTTTACTTCCTCCACTTCCTCAACTTCCTCCACTTCCTCAACTTCCACCACTTCCTCAACTTCCTCCACTTCCTCCACATCCTCCAATTCCTCCACTTCCTCAACTTCGTCAACTTCGTCAACTTCGTCCACTTCCTCCACTTCGTCCACTTCCTTCACTTCGTGAACTTCCTTCACTTCGTCCACTTCGTCAACTTCGTCCACTTCGTCCACTTCTTCCACTTCGTCCACTTCTTCCACTTCCTCCACTTCCTCCACTTCCTCCACTTCCTCCACTTCCTCCACTTCGTGAACTTTGTCCACTTCGTGAACTTGGTCCACTTCCTACACTTCCTCCACTTCCTCCACTTCCTCCACTTCCTCAACTTACTCCACTTCCTCCGCTTCCTCGACTTCGTCAAGTTGCTCAACTTTGTCCACTTCGCCCACCTCGTCCACTTCTTCAACTTTCGTCCCCTTCCTCCACTTCCTCCACTTCCTCAACTTCCTCAACTTCGTCCATTTCCTCCAATACCTCTACATCCTCCACTTCCTCCACTTCCTCCACTTCCTCTAGTTCTTCCACTTTGTCAGCTTCGTCAACTTCGTCAACTTCGTCCACTTCCTCCACTTCCTGAACTTCGTCCACTTCGTCCATTTCGCCCACTTCGCACACTTCGTGGACTCAGTCCACTTCTTGCACTTCAGCCACTTCCTCCACTTCCACTATTTCGTCCACTTCATCAATTTTTTTAACTTCGTCCACTTCCTCCACTTCCTTCACTTCCTCAACTTCGTCAACTTTGTTCACTTCCTTCATTTCGTCCACTTCTTCAACTTCGTCCACTCCCTTCACTTCCTTCACTTCCTCAACTTCGTCAAATTTGTCCTCTTCATCGACATCCTCCACTTCCTCCACTTCTTTAACTTCGTCAACTTTGTCCACGTCGTCCGCGTCGTCCACTTCCTCAACTTCGTCCACTTCGTCGATTTCGTCGCTTAGTCCACGTCGTCCACGTGTCCACTCCTCTACTTCCTTTACTTCCTCCACTTCATCAACTTCCTCCACTTGCTCAACTTCTTCCACTTCCTCCACTTCCTCCACTTCCTCCACTTCCTCCACTTCGTCCACTTCGTGAACTTCGTCCACTTCGTGAACTTCGTCCACTTCGTGAACTTGGTCCACTTCGTGAACTTGGTCCACTTCCTCCACTTCCTCCACTTCCTCAACTTACTCCACTTCCTCCGCTTCCTCCGCTTCCTCGACTTCGTCAAGTTGCTCAACTTTGTCCACTTCGCCCACCTCGTCCACTTCTTCAACTTCGTCCCCTTCCTCCACTTCCTCCACTTCGTCAACTTCCTCAACTTCGTCCATTTCCTCCAATATCTCTACATCCTCCACTTCCTCCACTTCCTCTACTTCGTCCAATTCTTCCACTTCGTCTACTTCGTCAACTTCATCCACTTCCTCCACTTCCTACACTTCCTCAACTTCGTCCACTTCGTACACTTCGTCCACTTCGTCTACTTCCTCCACTTCCTCCACTTCCTGCACTTCAGTCACTTCCTCCACTTCCACTTTTTCGTCCACTTCATCAATTTCTTCAACTTCGTCCACTTCCTCCACTTCCTTTACTTCCTCAACTTCGTCAACTTCGTTCACTTCCTCCACTTCGTCCACGTCGTCAACTTCGTCCACTCCCTCCACTTCCTTCACTTCCTCAACTTCGTCAAATTTGTCCTCTTCATCCACATCCTCCACTTCCTCCACATCGTCAACTTCGTCCACTACGTCCCCTTCGTCCTCTTCGTCCCCTTCATCCACTTTGTCTACTTCCTAAACTTTGTCAACTTCGTCGATGTCGTCCACGTCGTCCACTCCTCTACTTCCTTCAAATCCTCCACTTCCTCAATTTCCTCCACTTCCTCCACTTCCTCCATTTCCTCCACTTCCTCCACTTCGTCAACTTCGTCTACTTCCACCACTTCGTCATCTTCGTTCACTTCGTCCACTTCGTCAACGTCGTCAACTTCGTCCACTACACCTACTTCGTGCACTTCGTCCACTTCTTGCACTTCGTCCACTTCTTCCACTTCGCCCATTTCGTGAACTTTGTCCACTTCTTGAAGATAGTCCACTTCCTACACTTCGTAAACTTGGTCCACTTCCTCAACTTCGTCCACTTCGTCTACTTCTTCCACTTCCTCCACTTACTCCACTTCCTCTGCTTCCTCGACTTCGTCAAGTTCCTTTACTTTATCCATTTCGTCCACTTGGTCCACTTCTTCAACTTCCTCCACTTCCTCCACTTCCTCGATTTCCTCTACTTCCTCAACTTCCTCAACTTCGTCCACTTCCTCCACATCCTCAACTTCCTCCACGTCCTCCACTTCCTCCACTTTCTTCACTTCCTCCACTTCGTCCACTTCTTCCACTTCGTCTACTTCGTCCACTTCTTCCACTTCGTCTACTTCGTCCACTTCGTCTACTTCCTCCACTTCCTCAACTTCCCCATCTTCGTCCACTTCCTCCACTTCGTGGACTTCGTCCACTTCGTACACATCGTGTACTTCGTCCACTTCCTCCACTTCCTGCACTTCAGCCACTTCCTCCACTTCCTCCACTTCCTCCACTTCCTCCACTTCCACTATTTCGTCCACTTCGTCTACTTCATCAATTTCTTCAACTTCGTCTGCGTCCTCCACTTCCTCAACGTCGTCAACTTCGTTCATTTCCTCCACTTCGTCCACTTCGTCAACTTCGTCCACTCCCTCCACTTCCTTCACTTCCTCAACTGCATCAAATTTGTCCTCTTCAGCCACATCCTCCACTTCCTCCACTTCGTCAACTTCGTCCACTTTGTCCCCTTCGTCCACTCCTCAACTTCGTCGATTTTGTCAACTTCGTCTACATCGTCCACTCCTCTACTTCCTTCACTTACTCCACTTCCTCAACTTCCTCCACTGCCTTCACTTCCTCCACTTCCTCCATTTGCTCCACTTCCTCAACTTCGTCAACTTCGTTCATTTCGTGCACTTCGTCCACGTCATGCACTCCTCCACTTCCTTCTTTTCCTCCACTTCCTTCACTTCGGCCACTTCCTCCACTTCGTAGACTTCATCAACTTCATCCACTTCCTCCACTTCCTCAACTTCGTCCACTCTGTCCACTTCCTCCACTTCGTCTACTTCCTCAACTTCGTCAACTTCGTCTAGCTCGTCCACTTCTTCAACTTCGTCTACTTTGGCCACTTCGTCCACTTTCTCCACTTCCACCACTTCCTCCACTTCCTCAACTTCGTCCACTTCCTCCACTTCCTCCATTTCCTCCCCTTCCTCCACTTTTTCCACTTCGTCCACTTTGTCAACTTCGTCCACTTCCTCCATTTCCTCCATTTCCTCCACTTCCTCAACTTCGTCAACTTCGTCCACTTCTTCCACTTCCTCCACTTCGTCCCCTTCCGCCACTTCGTCCATTTCGTTCACTTCGTCCATTTCCTCAACTTCGTCAACTTCGTCCACTTCGTCCACTTCTTCCACTTCCACTTCCTCCACTTCCTCTACTTCCTCCTCTTCTTCCACTTCCTACACTTCTGCTACTTCGTCCACTTCCTCAACTTTGTCAACTTTGTCCACTTGGTTCTCTTCGTCCACTTCCTCCACTTCCTCAACTTTCTCAACTTCGTCCACTTCCTCAACTTCCTCAACTTCGTCCACTTCCTCAACTTCCTCAACTTTGTCAACTTCGTCCACTTTCTCCATTTCCACCACTTCCTCCACTTCCTCAACATCCTCCACTTCGTCCACTTCGTCCACCTCCTTCACTTCCTCAACTTCGTCAACTTGGTCCACTTCGCAAACTTCGTCCACTTCTTCCACTTCCTCCACTTCCTCAACTTTGTCCACTTCGTCCATTTCCTCCACTTCCTCCACTTCCTCCACTTCTTCGACTTCGTCCACTTCGTCAACTTCGTCCACTTCGTCAACTACGTCCACTTCCTCTACTTCCTTCAGTTCCTCAACTTCGTGAACCTGGTCAACTTCGTGAACCTTGTCAACTTCGTGAACTTCGTCCACTTCCTCAACAACCTCAACTTCCTCAATTTCGTCCACTTCCTCCACTTCATCCACCTCCTCCACTTCCTCAACTTCCTCAACTTCGTCCATTTCGTCCACTTCCTCAACTTCGTCAAGTTTGTCCACTCCGTCCTCTTCGTCCACATCGTCCACTTTCTCCACTTCCTCCAGTTCCTCCACTTCCTCCACTTCCTGCAATTCGGCCACTTCCTCCACTTTCGCTACTTCGTCCACTTCGTCATCTTCTTCAACTTCGTCCACTTTCACAACTTCCACAATTTCGTCCACTTCGTCGACTTTGTCGACTTCTTCAACTTCCTCAACTTCCTCAACTTCCTCCACTTCCTCAACTTCCTGAACTTCGTCAACTTCGTTAACTTTGTAAACTTTTTCCACTTCGTCCTCTTCGTCCACTTCCTCCACTTCTTGCACTTAAGCCACTTCCTCCACTTCCGCTACTTCTTCCACTTCGTCCACTTCGCCATCTTCTTCAACTTCGTCCACTTCCTCCACTCCCTTCACTTCCTCAACTTCGTCAACTTCGTTCACTTGGTCCACTTCGTCAACTCCCTCCACTTCCTTCACTTCCTCAACTTCGTCAAATTTATCCTCTTCGTCCACTTCCTCCAATTCCTTCACTTCCTCCATTTCATCAACTTCGCTCCTTTCATCCACTTCATCCACGTCATCCACTCCTCCACTTCCTTCTTTTCCTCCACTTCCTCCACTTTGGCCACTTCCTCCACTTCGTAGACTTCATGAACTTCATCCACTTCGTCAACTTCGTCCACTTCCTACACTTCCTCAACTTCGTCCACTCTGTCCACTTCCTCCACTTCGTACACTTCCTACACTTCCTCAACTTCCTCCACTTCGTCCACTTCCTCAACTTCGTCAACTTCGTCTACCTCGTCCACTTCGTCAACTTCGTCCACCTCGCCACTTCTTCCACTTCCTCGACTTCGTCCACTTCGTCCACTTCCTCCACTTCATCCACTTCATCAACTTCGTCCACTTCCTTCACTTCCTCAACTTCGTGAACTTGGTCCACTTCTTCAACTTCGTCCACTTCCTCCACTTCCTCCGCTTCCTCCACTTCCTCAACTTCCTCAACTTCGTCCATTTCCTCAACTTCCTCAACTTCGTCCACTTCCTCAACTCCGTGAACTTTGGCCGCTTCGTCCACTTTCTCCTCTTCCACCACTTCCTCCACTTTCTCAACATCCTCGACTTCGTCAACTTCCTTCACTTCCTCAACTTCGTCAACTTCGTCAACTTCGTCAACTTCGTCCACTTCGTCCACTTCCTCCACTCCCTCAACTTCCTCTACTTCTTCCACTTTGTCCACTTTGTCCAATTCGTCGACTTCGTCCACCTCCTCCACTTCCTCCACTTCCTCAACTTCGTCCACTTCCTCCATTTCCGCCCCTTCCTCCACTTCCTCCACTTCTTCCACTTCGTCAACTTCGTCCACTTCGTCCACTTCCCCATTTCTTCCACTTCCTCAACTTCGTCCACTTCCTCCACTTCTGCCACTTCGTGCATTTCATTCAATTCGTCCACTTCCTCAACTTCGTCAAATTCGTCCACTTCGTCCACTTCGTCAACTTCGTCCACTTCGTCATCTTCGTCCACTTCCTCCACTTCCTCAACTTCGTCAACTTTGTCCACTTCGTCCTCTTCGTCTACTTCCTTCATTTCCTCCACTTCCTCAACTTCCTCAACTTCCACAATTTCGTCCACCTCGTCCTCTTCCTCCACTTCATCCATTTTCTCCACTTCCTCAACTTCCACAATTTCGTCCACTTCGTTCTCTTCCTCCACTTCATCCATTTTCTCCACTTCCTCAACTTCCTCAACTTCGTCCACTTCGTCCACTTCCTCAAATTCGTCAACTTTGTCCACTCCGTCCTCTTCGTCCACGTCGTCCACTTTCTCCACTTCCTCCACTTCCTGGACTTCAGCCACTTCCTCCACTTCCGCTACTTCGTCCACTTCGTCATCTTCTTCAACTTTGTCCACTTCGTCAACTTCCTCAACTTCCTCAATTTCGTCCACTTCGTCGACTTCCTCCACTTCCTCAACTTTGTCCACTTCGTCCACTTCGTCAACTTTGTCAACTTTTTCCACTTCGTCCTCGTCGTCCCCTTCGTCCACTTCCTCCACTTCTTGCACTTCTGCCACTTCTTCCACTTCCGCTACTTCTTCCACTTCGTCCACTTTGTCATCTTCAACTTCGTCCACTTCCTCAACTTCCTGAACTTCCTTAATTTCTTCCACTTCCTCCACTTCGTCCACTCCCTCAACTTCCCCACTTCGTCCACTTTGTCCACTTCGTCCAATTCGTCGACTTCGTCAACCTCGTCCACTTCCTCCCCTTGCTTCACTTCCTCAACTTCGTCAACTAGGTCCACTTCGTGAACTTCGTCCACTTCCTCAACAACCTCAACTTCCTCAATTTCTTCCACTTCCTCCTCACCTTCGTCCATTTTGCTCAACTTCCTCAACTTTGTCGACTCCGTCCTTTTCGTCCACGTCGTCCACTTCCTCCACTTCCTATACTTCAGCCACTTACTCCACTTCCGCTACTTCGTCGACTTCGTCATCTTCTTCAACTTCCTCCACTTCCTCCACTTCCTCAACTTCCTCAACTTCCTCCACTTCGTCCAATTCGTCGACTTCATCCACCTCCTCCACGTCCTCCACTTCCTCAACTTCGTCCACTTCCTCCACTTCCTCCATTTCCTCCCCTTCCTCCACTTCCTCCACTTCTTCCACTTCGTCCACTTCGTCCACTTCCTCCATTTCCTCGACTTCCTCAACTTCGTAACCTTCGTCCACTTCTTCCACTTCCTCCACTTCGTCCCCTTCCACCACTTCGTCCATTTGGTTCACTTTGTCCACTTCCTCAACTTCGTCAACTTCGTCCAGTTCCTCAACGTCGTCAACTTCGTCCACTTCGTCCACTTTCTCCTCTTCCTTCACTTCCTCCACTTCTGCTACTTCGTCCACTTCGTCATCTTCGTCCTCTTCCTCGCCTTCCTCAACTTCGTCAACTTCGTCAACTTCGTCCTTTTCGTCCACTTCCTCCACTTCCTCCACTTCCTCAACTTCTTCAACTTCGTCCACTTCGTCTACTTCCTCAACTTCGTCCACTTCGTCCATTTCCTCAACTTCGTCCACTTTCTCCACTTCCACCACTTCCCCCACTTCCTCAACATCCTCCACTTCGTCCACTTCCTTCACTTCCTCAACTTCGTCAACTTGGTCCACTTCGTAAACTTCCTCCACTTCCTCCACTGCCTCAACTTCCTCAACTTCGTCCATGTCGTCCACTTTGTCCACTTCTTCCAATTCGTCGACTTCGTCCACCTCGTCCACTTCCTCCACCTCCTCAACTTCGTCAACTTCGTCGATTTCCTCCATTTCCTCCACTTACTCCACTTCGTCCACTTCGTCAACTTGGTCCACTTCCTCCACTTCCTTCACTTCCTAAACTTCGTCAACTTGGTCAACTTCGTCAACTTCATCCACTTCCTCAACAACCTCAACTTCCTCAACTTCCACAATTTCGTCCACTTTGTCCACTTCGTCCCCTTCCTCAACTTCGTCAACTTTGTCCACTCAGTCCTCTTCGTCCACATCGTCCACTTTCTCCACTTCCTCCACTTCCTACACTTCAGCCACTTCCTCCACCTTTTCTACTTCGTCCACTTCCTCATCTTCTTCAACTTCGTCCACTTCCTCAACTTCCTCAACTTCCTCAATTTCGTCCACTTCGTCTACTTCCTCCATTTCCTCCACTTGCTCAACTTCCTCAACTTCGTCCACTTCGTCAACTTTGTCAACTTTTTCCACTTCGTCCTCTGCGTCCCCTTGATCCACTTCCTCCACTTCTTGCACTTCAACCACTTCCTCCACTTTCGCTACTTCTTCCACTTCGTCCACTTCGTCATCTTCTTCAACTTCGTCCACTTCGTCCACTGCCGTAACTTCCTCAATTTCGCCAACTTTGTCGACTTCCTCCACTTCCTCAACTTCGTCCACTTCAGCCACTTCCTCCACCTCCGCTACTTCTTCCACTTCGTCCACTTCGTCATCTTCTTCAACTTCGTCCACTTCCTCAACTTCCTCAATTTCGCCAACTTTGTCGACTTCCTCCACTTCCTCAACTTCCTCAACTTCGTCCACTTCAGCCACTTCCTCCACATCCGCTACTTCTTCCACTTCGTCCACTTCGTCATCTTCTTCAACTTCTTCCACTTCCTCCACTCCCTTCACTTCCTCAACTTCGTCAACTTCGTTCACTTGGTCCACTTCGTCAACTTCGTTCACTTGGTCCACTTCGTCAACTTCGTCCACTCCCTTCACTTCCTTCACTTCCTCAACGTCGTCAAATTTATCCTCTTCGTCCACTTCCTCCACTTCCTCCACTTCCTCCACTTCGTCAACTTCGTCAACTTCGTCCACTTCCTCCCCTTCGTCCACTTCGTTCACTTTGTTCATTTCGTCCATTTCGTCCACGTCATCCACTCCTCTACTTCCTTCTTTTCCTCCACTTCCTCCACTTCCTCCACTTCAGCCACTTCCTCCACTTCGTAGACTTCATCAACGTCATCCACTTCGTCCACTTTGTCCACTTCCTTAACTTCGTCCACTTCCTCCACTTCGTCCACTTCCTCAACTTCGTCAACTTCGTCTACCTCATCCACTTCGTCAACTTTCTCCACCTCGTCCACTTCTTCCACTTCCTCCATTTCCTCCACTTCCTCCACTTCGCCAACTTCGTCCACTTCCTCCACTTCGTCCACTTCCTTCACTTCCTCAACTTCGTGAACTTGGTCCACTTCTTCAACTTCGTCCACTTCCTCCACTTCCTCATCTTCATCCACATCCTAAACTTCCTCAACTTCATCCACTTCGTCTACTTCCTCAACTCCGTGAACTTTGGCCACTTCGTCCACTTTCTCCACTTCCACCACTTCCTCCACTTCCTCCACTTCCTTCACTTCCTCAACTTCGTCAACTTCGTCCACTTTGTCCACTTCCTCCACTTCCTCAACTTCGTCCCCTTCGTCCACTTTGTCCACTTCGTCCAATTCGTCGACTTCGTCAACCTCGTGCACTTCCTCCACTTGCTCAACTTCGTCCACTTCCTCCATTTCCTCCACTACTTCCACTTCGTCCACTTCGTCAACTTCGTCCACTTCGTCCACTTCATCCACTTCCTCAACTTCGTCAACTTCGTCCACTTCCTCCACTTCCTCATCTTCCTCCACTTCCTCCACTTCTGCTATTTCGTCCACTTCGTCATCTTCGTCCACTTCCTCAACTTCCTCAACTTCGTCAACTTTGTCCACTTCGTCCTCTTCGTCCACTTACTCCACTTCCTCCACTTCCTCCACTTCCTCCACTTCCTCAACTTCCTCAACTTCCTCAACTTCGTCCACTTCGTCCACTTTGTCCACTTCGTCCACTTTGTCCACTTCGTCCACTTCCTCAACTTCCTCACCTTCGTCCAATTCGTCAACTTCGTCAACTTTATCAACTTCGTTCACTTTCTCCACTTCCACAACTTCCTCGACTTCGTAGACTTCATCAACTTCGTCCACTTCGTCCACTTCCTCCACTTCCTCAACTTCGTCCACTCTGTCTACTTCGTCCACTTCCTCAACTTCGTCCACTTCCTCAACTTCGTCAACTTCGTCTACCTCGTCCACTTCGTCAACTTTGTCCACCTCGTCCACTTCTTCCACTTCCTCCATTTCGCCAACTTCGTCCCATTCCTCCACTTCCTTCACTTCCTCAACTCCGTAAACTTGGTCCACTTCTTCAACTTCGTCCACTTCCTCCACTACCTCCACTTCGTCAACTTTCTCATCTTCATCCGCATCCTCAACTTCCTCAACTTCATCCACTTCGTCCACTTCCTCAACTCCGTGAACTTTGGCCACTTCGTCCACTTTCTCCACTTCCACCACTTCCTCCATGATGAGTCAATATTTTCTCAATTTCACTTAGCTTATTGTACCGAATTTAATTAGGGAATTGTGCTTAAATGTCCAGTATTTTCCCATTTTTCCTAATTGTGCTTAATTTGATCAGAAATTCTTATTTTAATTAATTTGAATTATTTGAGCTAATTATTTGCATTATTAATTGTAGGGAAATTGTTGGATAAATTTTGGGACATTTGGAGATTAAATGAGAAATGGAAATTGGTACCAAAGAAGTGGAGGTGCACGCAGAAGCATAAGTCCAGGATTGCAAGTCCAAGATTGTCCAGGTGGCTTGGAAAGAAAGAGAGCGTGCGGTGGCCCATGAGAACGTTCCAGAAAAGGGGTGGTGCGTGAAAAGAAGAAACACAGACAGCGCACGGTCCAGCAATTGAAAGAAGAGAGTCCAGCAAAAAGAAGTGGTCCAACAAGCGGAGGGTGTTACCAATAAGGAGTATTGGTAAAACCTGAAGATGTATTTTGATGATGCTGCAACTTATAGATTTTGGATGTAGTAGGAAAATATTTAAAAAAAGCAACTTGTAGATTTTGAATGTAGTAGGAAAATGTTAATCTTTGTAATTTTTACTAGAATAATCGATTATGGTTAAGCAATAATCGATTATCACAAGTCATACTTGAATAATCGATTATCACTTCATATAATCGATTATCACATTTTTGAAAACCTGTAACGGACTTGAATAATCGATTATCACTTACAATAATCGATTATTCATGGCAGTTGAGAGCTGACCTTTGGAACTCAGTGTACTTGGCTATATAATTTGATTTGGAGAAATCAGAAGGTAACGTTTTTGAACTGAGAAAGCTTAGAACACTGTGTGTCAGAGGAACGTTCTTAGACAGCTTTTTGTTCATTGTTCCCTTACTTGGTCTTGTGAAAGGAGAGGCTCGCGTATCGTGTGTCGATAGTTGGAGCAGACTCTCTTCAAGTTAGCAAGGTGCTCTGCCTGGTCTTGTGAAAGGAGAAGCTTTTGAATCGTTGGTCGATTGCTGGAGCGGTTCTCTTCAAGTTGGTAGAGTGGTTCTTTTCATTTTATTCCTGTTCATTATCTTGTAATCTGTTAAACCATTTTTAGTGAAAAAGGTTAATCACTATTTATAGTGATTAACGACTTGACGTAGAATCTTTTGATTCGAACCAGGATAAAAATTCTGTGTTGATCTTCTTATTCCCTACACTCATATTATTTTACGTATATCAACTGTTTGATTAATTTTCTGAAAGAAAATTATTTTTACTAAAAGGACAAAATTATTTTTAATTGTGATCGAACACGCTTTTCGCTCTCTGAGTTTTAATTCCGCTGCGCTATACTCTTCGAAAAATACCCCCTCCGATACCAACAATTGGTATCAGAGCTTGCTTTGATTGTTTTTCAACATTTGCGAAAATGGCTGGTCACAATCAAAACCATGTATATGCTGAGGGTGCTTCCATTAACAGACCTCCATTGTTTACTGGTGATAACTATGCTTTTTGGAAAGTGAGAATGGAGATTTTTATGGGGTCTGTTGATAGAGGTATCTGGGAAGCTGTACAAAATGGCCCTTATATTCCTATGAATACTGTTGATGGTGTAGAGACTGAAAAACCTTATTTTAATTGGACTGCTGAAGAAAATAGACGAGCTCAGTTTGATATTAAAGCTCGCAATTTTATAGAATTTTAGTGTGTAAGACAGCACAGGAAATGTGGGAAGTCCTCAGAGTCACTCATGAAGGAACAGAGGATGTGAAGCGCGCTAGGAAGAACACTCTCATTTAGGAATATGAGATGTTCAGAATGAAACCTGGAGAAACTATCTCTGACGTTCAAAAACGATTCACTCATATATTGAATCATTTAACAGGGTTGGGTAAGACTTTTGATACTGATGAACTTAATGTGAAAATTCTGAAATCTCTGGACAGGTCTTGGCAACCAAAGGTGACTGCCATATCGGAATCTCAAAATCTTACTCAAATGTCAATGCCAATCTTGTTTGGAAAGCTCCATGAGCATGAACTTGAGCTGAGAAGATTGACTGCTGAAGAGGATCAAGGCAAAAGGAAAACTCTAGCTTTCAAGTCTGAAATATCTAAAGGAAAAAGCTCTAAGAGGATCAAAGAAGATGATTCTGATGATGAAGAAAACATGAGCTTGATGATAAAAAAATTTGCAAAGTTCATGAAAGCAAAGGGAAAGGACAAGTTTCACAAAGATAGGAAAGAAAATTCAGAATCTCCATCAAACGTAAAGTGCTTCGGTTGTGGAGAAAGAGGGCATGTAAAATCTGAGTGTCCAAAAAGCAAGAAAAGTGAAGACAAGAAAGAAAGAAAATTTCAAAGGAAAAAGAAAGTATACATAGCTTGGGAAGACAATGCATCTAGCTCAACAAGCTCAAGTGATTCAGATGAAGAAGCCAATATTTGTCTAATGGCTGACTCAGAAGATACTGGAAGCCAAGTAAGTGATTCCAGCTTTGAATCTAGTGAATTAGACATGCAAAAGGCCTTCTGTGAATTGTTGATTGAATCTGAAAAACTTGATGCTGCACATAAAAAACTTAAGAAAGAGCACAATGAATTAAAATTGAATTATGAAAAGTTGCTTGATGATGAAGTTGTCTTAAAAAATAAAGTTAGTTCTTTAGAAACAAAATTATCTGATGCAAATGCTACTGTTGAACCTGTTGAATGCTTGTCTTGTAAGAATCATATGTTTGATATTGATATACTTGAAAACTTACTTGCAAAGGAAACCAAGAATAATTCACATGCTAAGATAAACCTTAAGAAAAGCAATGTTGAAAATAGAAATATGCATCAAATAAATAAGTCCAAAGTAAGAAGAACTGATGGAAAACCATCAAGAAATCACATTGGACCTCTTACTAGAGCAATGGCTAGGAAGATTCAAGAAGAAGAAGGATCATCTAACATTTTACTTCTATGGAAGGTTACTTATAAAAATCCTTCTTCTCTTAACTAAAGCACTTATATTTTGTTTTGCAGGAATTAATAAATCTTGGAGAATATGATTGAGCCATCCAAGAAAGAACCAAGAAAAGGAGCCAAAAAGCAAAGGAGGTGCTTACGGCATGCACCAGCATTTTCCACGTGAATGTTGGCTGATTTGGAAGGAAGCACACACCTTGCTGGATGAGCTGGAATGAGGCATGGATTTTGCTTGATCAAAATCTGAATAATTTGAATTTTAGGAGGGAATTACAAACAGAATTTAGGCTCCTCTTCACCTATAAATAAGAGGGCCTTTTCTTTGTTTTGGGTTACTTTTGAGCTTAGTAAATTGCTGCTGAAATTCATTGCCAGCCCTATTGCTCTTGAGTCACTAATTCTCTCTACTTTCTCTTCCCTTTCCTCTAGCTTCCTTCCATTGTAGGAAGGCCTTCTGAGCTGTGAGGTTCCCACACATACTTACTCCACTCAAATACACCAAAATCTCACCCAATTGCTACTGCATCCACTCTGCTGTATTTCACTCACTGCACCAATACTGTTTTTCATCCGCTGCATCTGTTTTGTCTGCAAGGCCAGGTCATTCAAGCATGGATAAGCTTCCATCAAGTGGTATCCAGAGCTTAGGTTCTCCACGCACCAAGGAGCTAAGCATTTCTTCTCATTCTGCAATTTAATTCTGCTGAATTCCATCTCTGTTTCTGTTTTCTGTTTCTGTTTTCTGTTTCTGTTTTCTATTTCTGTTTCAGTTTTAATTTTGCTTCTGTAATCCTGTTCCAGCCTTTAATTATGTGTTCTTACAGTGCTTTATGTCCATCTTTCATTTTAAACGGTGAATTTTATTTGTTTGAGTCATTTCTACCTTTATTTTTTTCATTTTCCAGTAATGTCATGGTCATGTCCTGTTGTGCAGTTTTTCAACTCTGTCATCAAGTATTTGATTCTGTTCTAGCTTTCATTTTCGTTTTAAGTGTGTCCTGAGCAATTGCTAGCTCTATGTTGATCATATAAAGCAATGGCAACATGTCCAGCTTTGATCATTTGAGCCAATTAGCATTGCAAATATTGATTCCAGTAGAAAAATCTGCATAAAACATCATTTCTGGATTAATTTGATATCAGCTGATGCAGTCCAGATTTCTTTATTTTCAAGCTTTGTACAAGTTTGTTTACTGTTTTTACATGTGTTTGAAGTGATAGCAACTTCTAATAATCACAGAATTGAAAAATGAGTGGTTGAGTTGCTTGAAATCTGGTTTCAAATTACTGTTACTGTTTTAATCCAAGCTTTTCACCGTGCTAAGTTTCCTTGAATTGTATAATCTGAGTTTGGTCATGCTAAGCACATTAAATCTAGCTTAGATCTATGTTTTTACACTTCTTAGAGTCATTTCCTTTGCTGTCCAGTTTTTGATTCCATGAAAAGCTAAATTTGGTTGGTTCATTGATGGTTTTTGCTGCATAATTTGGCCATAGCAAGGGTGATTTTCGAATCCTGCTATTTCTGTGTGTTTGGACAGTTTGAACAAGTCTAAATGGATGATTAAAAGTTGCTAATACTGTTCATTTGGTCAAAATTGAAGTTATATGCAGATTGGATACTTAAACCATCAATTTTGAGTTAAAATTGGAAGTGGACCAGTGAATTTGAGTAGTAAGCATTAATTCAGCTGTTTAAGAGTTTAAACATGTTTAATATCATGAATAAAAGTTGTTTGAACATTCATCCAAGCTGCTGAAACACTGCTACTCATTTTGGGTTCCAAAACCACCATTTTAGTTCATTTTTCTAGTGCAGTTTCTGTTTTCCAGCCACTGTTTGGTAATTTTAGTGTAAAATTCATTGTTGGATTGTGAAAAAGCTGGTTCAATGTTTAAAAATGAAAATACATGATCAAAAGAAGAAGTATCAAGTGTTAAAAAGCTGTTAGAACCAACCAATCCAGATTACAGGCCCTGAAAAAAAATCAAAAACAAAATCTGAAATTCATTGGGGCATTTTATCAAACACTTCTGAAATTTATCAAACAGTTTGCATTTGGAATAATTTCTGAGCTGTGCTTGTGTTTTTCTTGCTTTCTTCATCCATTCTAGTGCCTTTGATAAGTTCATTTTGTGTACCTACTTTCATTTGTGTGTTGTCCAATTGTTTGTGTCTATTTTTTTGGCATCTAAAGTGTTCAATACAGCAGCCTATACTAGTGCAGTGTGCAGAAATTTGGTGCAGATTTTTAATCTGTTTGGTGTGATTTTGCTGAGTTTTGGAGTGTATGTGCAAGCTGTTTGGGGCATCCAGCACCAGAATCCTTCTCCTACTTTGGTAGCCTCCTAGGAAGTGGTTTGAGCATTGAAAGTGGAGCAAGAAGGAAGACTCAACAGCAGCCCAAACACCACTGTCCAGCAGCTGGAAACTTCTGTTACAGCAGCATTTCAACCCTGGAAAAAGAGCAACTCACACCTACATTTTGAGTGGCTTTCTGCAGCAGCAAGAAGACAAAGCTCACATTATTTCTAGGCCTCATTTCAAGTTTATTTACATCAAATATCACGGAATTTGCTGTTAGAAATTGTATATTTTTTTTCTTTGCTGTTTTTGAGCCAAGTGACTTGGAAAAATGCTATTGAAGCAATTCCAAGTTCACAATTGAACATTGTAATAGTCCAATTTCGTTTTCTGAGTGTGGAAGTGTGTCAAGGGGCTCCAAGTGTCACTTGCACTTTCACTTAGGGCCGTCTAGCATTTACATTCTTGCATCTTTATTGCTTTCCTTAAATGTCTTGAGTAATCCTTTTGTTTTTAGGTCTCCGTGGTATTTAGGATAGCATAGCATATAGTAAACCTTTCTTTGGTTTGTAGGTTCATAACATTTAAAAAGAATTTGAAGAATTTCTACTTAGAAACTAAAGTAAAAGAACATTCTAAGGAAACTCTGGCTAAGGAAGAACTTGGTTTCTAAGCTTGTCCATTTGTGACTCACCTCTTCTTCCTGGGAGCTACTTAGAAACATCTTTTGCTTCTAGAATCTCTTTAGAAATTTTTCACCAAAAAAACAAAGAAAGCTTGTGAAAATCTTTTCACTTATTACTTGTCAAATATTTTGAAAACTTGTGAAAACCTTTTCCTTTGACAAGAATGAGTCAATCAAGTGTGCAAGGAAGTTTGAAACCCAATAGTGAAATGTCTTTAAGGGAAGAATTTGAGCAAAGATTTGAACAAAGGGATAAAGAGATTAGTGAGCTCAAAGATATGATTAGTCAACTTTTGATTAATCAAGATAAAAAGAAAGAGAGGTCTTCCCATAGGAGAAGAGAAGAATCATCATCTTCTCCAAGTGAAATTGAGCAAAATAGTAGTCATCACAATGATGACCACTACCAAATGCCTCCTAGAAGACAACATAGAGTTAGAGAACATTACCCAAGAGAGCCTAAAATTGATCTACCTTCTTTTCATGGAAAGGATGATGTGGAAGAATATCTAGAGTGGGAAATGAAAGTTGAACAATTGTTTGAGTGCCACCAAATAGATGATGAAAGGAGAGTCACCATGGCTTCTCTAAGCTTTCAAGGTTATGCCTTAATTTGGTGGACAGCCTTAGTCAAGGACCATAGGCTAAGACACTTACCTCCCATTAGGTATTGGAATGAAATGAGAGCTGCCTTGAGGAGGAGGCATGTACCAGCCTACTATGATAGAGAGATAATGGATAAACTCCATAAACTCCAACAAAGGAACATGAGTGTTGAGGAATATAGACAAAAAATGGAGTTACTCATGTTGAGAGCTGGGATAAGAGAAGAACCTAGGATAACAATTGCTAGGTTTCAAAGTGGACTCAACTATGACATAAGAGATAGGGTTGAACTTATACCCTACAATGATCTCAATGAGTTAGTCCAACTTTGTGTGAGGGTTGAGCAACAACTAAAGAGGAAAAGCTCCACCAAGAAAGATTACCCTCATAGTTCTTACCATAAGAAAGAGTATAAGAGGGAGGGTAGTCAAACCAAGCCAAGATATGAAGACAGAGAGAGAGAGAGAGGAAAAGAAAAAGTCAAAGAACCTTCAAAAGATCATAAGAGTAAGGAGACTAAGTGCTTTAGATGTGGGGAAAAAGGGCACTATGCATCTGAGTGTCGCAATAGAAGGTCAACTTACATCCTTGAACATGAGAGTGAAAGTGAGGGTTCTTCATATAGTGAGTCTGAAATATCCACTTCTGAAGAAGAAGAAGCTTTACCTTGTGATGGTGACTTACTTATGGTAAGGAGACTCCTAGAAAGTAAACATGTAGAATTAGAACAGTCACAAAGAGAGAACCTATTCCACACAAGATGCAAAGTTTTAGAAAAGACATGTTCAATGATAGTGGATAGTGGCTCTTGTTGCAACTGTTGTAGTTCTAGAATGGTAGAGAAGCTTGGTTTAACCACTACTCCTCATCCTAAACCTTACAAACTTCAATGGATCAAAGAGGATGATGGAATAGTAGTTAAAGAACAAGTAAGTGTACCTATTTCCATTGGCAAATATGAAGATCAAATTGTTTGTGATATAGTACCAATGGAAGCTGGGCACATATTACTTGGAAGACCTTGGCAATATGATAAACAAGCCTTACATGATGGAGTCACCAACAAAATCACCATTCAACACAAGGGAAAGAAAATTATTTTGTGTCCTCTTACACCTTCACAAGTAAGAGAGGACCAAATAATTCTTAAAAAGAAGTTGGATGGAGAAAAGAAAAAAGAAAATAAGAAAGAAAAAAAGAATTTGGTAACCCATGCCTCAGCCCATGAAGTTGTCCAACCTCAAACCTTGAATATTTCCAAAAATCTTTTTCTTGGACAACCTCATTTCCTTCTTTATTGCAAAGAGGCATTTGTTTCAATCACTCATGAACTTGGTTCTCTACCAAAGGGGTTGCAAAAACTTTTAAAGGAATTTGATGATATATTTCCCAAAGAGGTACCAAGTGGATTACCACCTTTGAGGGGAATAGAACATCAAATAGATTTGGTGCCTAGGGCAAGCCTACCCAATAGGCCAGCCTATAGAACCAACCCTATGGAAACAAAAGAAATAGAGAAACAAGTTAATGACTTGTTGAACAAAGGGTGGATCCAAAAGAGTTTAAGTCCCTGTGCTGTGCCTGTGTTGTTGGTCCCTAAAAAGGATGGGTCTTGGAGAATGTGTACAGATTGTAGGGCCATCAACAACATAACTGTCAAGTATAGGCATCCCATTCCTAGGCTAGATGACATGTTGGATGAATTACATGGGGCAAATCTCTTCACCAAAATTGATCTTAAAAGTGGATACCATCAAATAAGAATTCATGAAGGAGATGAATGGAAAACTGCTTTCAAGACCAAGTTTGGTTTGTATGAATGGTTAGTCATGCCCTTTGGCTTGACCAATGCTCCAAGTACATTCATGAGATTAATGAATCATGTGCTTAGGGAATGCATAGGTAGATTTGTAGTGGTCTACTTTGATGATATCTTAATCTATAGTCAAGGCCTTCAAGAACATCTTAACCATGTCAGAAAAGTCTTGCTTCTTCTTAGAGAACATCATCTCTTTGCCAACTTTGACAAATGTACTTTTTGTCAAGAAAGTGTGATTTTCCTTGGATTCAAAGTGGGAAAAGAAGGTGTACATGTTGATCCAGAGAAGATCAAGGCTATACAAGAATGGCCAACCCCTAAAAATGTAGGAGAGGTGAGAAGTTTTCACGGGCTAGCAAGTTTTTATAGGAGATTTGTGAAAGATTTCTCCACCATAGCTGCTCCTTTAAATGAGCTAGTCAAGAAAGATATGCCTTTTATTTGGGGTGATAAGCAAGAGTTGTCTTTTGAGACTTTGAAACACAAGTTAACACATGCACCTATTCTAGTTTTGCCTGATTTTTCCAAAGCCTTTGAACTAGAATGTGATGCATCTGGGGTAGGAATAGGAGCTGTTTTAATACAAGGAGGACATCCCGTAGCTTACTTTAGTGAAAAACTTAGGGGGCCTACCTTAAATTATCCTACCTATGACAAAGAGTTGTATGCCCTCATTAGAGCTTTGAAAACTTGGGAGCATTACTTGGTAACTAGAGAATTCATCATACACACTGATCATGAATCTCTCAAGTACATTAAAGGGCAAGCAAAGCTAAACAAAAGACATGCAAAGTGGGTGGAATATCTTGAGCAATTTCCCGATGTCATCAAACACAAAAAGGGGAGTACTAATGTTGTTGCGGATGCTTTATCTAGAAGACATGCATTATTAGTAACCCTAGGATCTCAAATATTAGGATTTGATGACATAAAAGAGTTATATGAAAATGATGAAACATTTGCATCCACTTATTCATCATGTCTTAAGAAGCCTTTTGATGGATTCTATCTTTCTGAGGGGTATCTTTTAAATAAAGGAAAACTTTGTATACCCCAAGGATCCATTAGAAAACTTCTTATCAAAGAGAGTCATGGAGGAGGACTCATGGGCCATCATGGAGTTGATAAAACTCTAAACATTTTGAAAAGTAAATTTTATTGGCCACACATGAGAATAGATGTTCAAAGGCATTGTTCTAAATGTATAGCTTGTTTGCAAGCTAAGTCCAAAATTATGCCTCATGGACTCTATACACCTCTTCCTATAGGTAATACCCCTTGGGAGGACATAAGCATGGACTTTGTCTTAGGATTGCCAAGAACTCAAAGGGGGTATGATTCTATATTTGTGGTAGTAGATCGTTTTAGTAAAATGGCTCATTTTATACCCTGCCACAAAGTAGATGATGCTAGCTATATCTCTAGACTCTTCTTTAAAGAAATAGTGAGATTGCATGGTTTACCCAAAACTATAGTGTCTGATAGAGATGTGAAGTTTCTAAGCCATTTTTGGAAAACTTTATGGGAAAAGCTTGGAACTAAACTTCTATTTTCTACTACATGTCACCCACAAACTGATGGGCAAACTGAAGTAGTAAATAGATCTTTATCTACATTATTAAGGGTAATATTAAGAGGAAATAACAAATCTTGGGATGAACATCTACCTCATATTGAATTTGCTTATAATAGAGTAGTCCACAAGACTACTAATCTTTCTCCTTTTGAGGTTGTTTATGGTTTTAACCCTATCACACCTCTTGATTTACTACCTCTTCCAGAATCATCTTCTTTTCTTCATAAAGAAGGTGCTTCTAAAGCGGAGTTTATCAAGAAGTTACATGAGAAAGTTAAAATCCAAATTGAAAAACAAACTCAAAAATATGCAGAATACAACAACAAAGGGAGAAAGAAAATAGTTTTTGAAAAAGGAGACCTAGTTTGGCTTCATTTGAGAAAGGAAAGATTTCCCTCTCAAAGGAAATCCAAACTTAGTCCAAGAGGAGATGGTCCATTCAAGGTGCTCAAAAAGATAAATGATAATGCATACATATTAGACCTTCCTGAAAGTTATGGTGTCAGTCCTACTTTTAACATCTGCGATTTAATTCCTTTCACAGGAGATGATCAACAGGAGGAAGCAGATCTGAGGACAGATCTTTTTCAAGAGGGAGGGTCTGATGGAAAACCATCAAGAAATCACATTGGACCTCTTACTAGAGCAATGGCTAGGAAGATTCAAGAAGAAGAAGGATCATCTAACATTTTACTTCTATGGAAGGTTACTTATAAAAATCCTTCTTCTCTTAACTAAAGCACTTATATTTTGTTTTGCAGGAATTAATAAATCTTGGAGAATATGATTGAGCCATCCAAGAAAGAACCAAGAAAAGGAGCCAAAAAGCAAAGGAGGTGCTTACGGCATGCACCAGCATTTTCCACGTGAATGTTGGCTGATTTGGAAGGAAGCACACACCTTGCTGGATGAGCTGGAATGAGGCATGGATTTTGCTTGATCAAAATCTGAATAATTTGAATTTTAGGAGGGAATTACAAACAGAATTTAGGCTCCTCTTCACCTATAAATAAGAGGGCCTTTTCTTTGTTTTGGGTTACTTTTGAGCTTAGTAAATTGCTGCTGAAATTCATTGCCAGCCCTATTGCTCTTGAGTCACTAATTCTCTCTACTTTCTCTTCCCTTTCCTCTAGCTTCCTTCCATTGTAGGAAGGCCTTCTGAGCTGTGAGGTTCCCACACATACTTACTCCACTCAAATACACCAAAATCTCACCCAATTGCTACTGCATCCACTCTGCTGTATTTCACTCACTGCACCAATACTGTTTTTCATCCGCTGCATCTGTTTTGTCTGCAAGGCCAGGTCATTCAAGCATGGATAAGCTTCCATCAAGAACTCGTAGAGTTTGGGTTGAAAAAGGGACTTTTATTAAAAACAAAGTAAGCAATGCTTGTTGTTTTTACTGTATGAAGCATGGACACACATCAAACAAATGCAACATTAAACATTTTGGTGTTCCAAATGGTAAATATGCATGGGTTAAAGTTGTAAAATGATTTATACTTGCATGAACTAACCTCAAGGACCCATAATTAGATTGGGGACCTAAAACTTTTGCTAATTTGTTTTGTAGGAATCTACAAAGTCAAAGAAGTCATTGTGGTATCTTGACAGTGGATGTTCAAGACACATGACCGGTGACAAGAAAAGATTCATTTCTTTTGAGAAGAAGAAGCAAGGATTTGTGACTTATGGGGATAACAACAAACGTAGAATCAAGGGTGATAACAGTTGAAAAACTGTTATTTTCATGCTTAAAAGTGATACTAAAAGCAACCTTTAGACTTAGAAACTAGCTTGAAATCATGCATTTTGTTTATATTTTCAGAAATAAGAGAGCTGGACAGGTTTATGCTTGATTTGAGTGTTTTTGTGCAGGTTTTGAGGTGAATTTGGTGAAAGAAGTGAAGAATGAGAGAGAGGACATTAGAAAAGACAAGAAAGAGTGCAAAAAGGAGAAGTCGAAGGCACCGCTCAGCGGCAAGCTACCGCTGAGCGGCACTCAAGAGGTGGCGTTGGAACCGCTGAGGGGCAAATGGCCGCTGAGGGGAAGAAAGAAGACGCGTAACCACCGCTGAGCGGTAAATGGCGCTGAGCGGCACTTTTTGGGCTTGGACTTTTGTAATCTTTTGTAACTCTAGATTAGTATATAAGGGCTTGCACGTCCTTTAGTTAGGATCTTTGGCAGAAACGAGGCAAACACTCTCTCTTTCACCCCTTTGAAGGAGGATCTTGGATGCTCAGGCTACCTCTTCACCTTTATTGGGTTTATTCTTTCATACTTTCATTGTTATTCATCTAGGTTCACCATGAATATGGTGAACTAAACCTTGTATGTTTGTTGGGGAATCAATGTAATCTCTTGAAGCTCTCATATATGGATTTGTTGAATACATCTTTGAATTAAGACATATGCTTTCTTTTCATCATTAGTTAGGGTTTTTCCTCTTTGCTCAATGCTTGCATTGTTTAACTCATTCTAATGCATGATTATTGGTTTTGTTGATACGGACACGTACGGGGAAATCTAGATCCGGGGAATTTCTCCCAATATTTTACTGACAACATTATATTGGTTGCCTTAAGCTCCTGCACTCATGAACTAATCATTAGGAATGCTAGGAATTGTATGAACTATTTGATTAGGGAGAAGCCATCTAGAATGGTACATTAGAGAGTGGCATTAACAATGATGATTTGAAAGAGGAATTCCTAAAATATATGAGAGTGGATGAGATGAAATTGACCCCCAACAACATATTCATTCATTTAATCCATTGAAAGTGTTTATCTTATGTTTTTGCCATTGATCAATTCATGCATACATGTTTATTTTCGTCTTGCATATTAAAATTTCAATCATTGTTTTCTTAAGTCTTAGCTAATCAAGAAATCACATAACTAAACTAGGCCGTGAGTCCTTTGGGAAGAACGATACTTGGTCTTACCAAGTTTTATTACTTGAACGATTCGGTCATACTTGCCGATTGTGAAACAAGTTTGTGACATCATATTTTGGTGCTTACAAATTTGTCCATCAAGTTTTTGGCGCCGTTGCCGGGGACTCGTGGTTTAACTGGTTAATTTGTGTGATTATTGATTACCTTTGACTTTGATTTTGAATTTCTGTTTTTATTTTTTCTGTTTTTATTAGATTTTATCTTTTTAGATTTGATTTTTATCTTTTTAGATTAGATTTTATTTTATTTTCGAATTTTTATTTTATTTTTCTGTTTTCTGTTTTTCTGTTTTCTGTTTTTTATTTTTAGGTTAGATTTTATTAGATTTTATTTTTATCTTTTAGGTTAGGTTAGATTTTATTTTATTAGATTTTATTCTATCTTTTAGGTTAGGTTAGATTTTATTTTATTTTATCTTTTAGATTAGATTTTATTTTTTAGATTAGGTTTTATTATATTTTATTTGATTCTATCTTCTAAATCTTTTATCTTCTTATATCTTTTCAATCTTTATTTTCTTCTATATCTTTTTGTGCTAACAAATCTTTTCTAGGGTTTTGTTTTCTTGTGCATGCAGAAGGCAATTCGAACTAGAAGTAAGAAAACAACAGAACCACTACTTGAAGGACTAGACGAGAGTAGAAGGAGGAGAAGAATCAGAACGTCCAGAGAACTTTTCCCTTCTCCTGAAACTCTCCTACAATCATCACCACAAGGTTCTGTTCACAGCACAGGGAGTATGGAGAACAATAATAATGCTAGAAGAACTCTTGCAGATTATACTAATCTTGCTGGACCTCAGCACTTCAATAGCATAGCTCGACCTAGAGTCAATGCAGCCAACATGGAGGTCAAACCAGCATTAATTCAACTGGTAAAGAGTAATCAATTTACTGGGTTATCACATGAAAGCCCATATGAGCACCTTACAACATTTAATGAGATCTGCAACACGGTCAAGATCAATGGGGTGCCAGACGAAGCTATCAAACTTAGCTTGTTTCCTTTCTCATTGGGAGGCAATGCTAAGCTTTGGTTGAACTCTTTTCCAGAAGAAAGTTTCACAGAATGGGAAGCAGTGGTTGCAAAGTTTTTGAATAAATACTTCCCACAATCTAAAGTGACTAAGGGAAAGCAAGAGATATCTTCATTCAAGCAGGGCATGGAAGAATCACTTGGACATGCATGGGATAGGTATAAAAGCTTGTTACGTAAAACTCCCACGCATGGCTTTGAAGATCAAGAAGTAGTCCTAACTTTCCTTGGAGGGCTTGGTTCACAAACCAAGATGATGCTGGATGCCTCAGCTGGAGGCAATATCAAATGGAAAACTCCAGAGGAAGCAACTGAAATTATTGAAAATATGGCTACAAGTGATAATGAGCTTCACAATGAAAGAGGCGCCCCTATGCAACAGAAAGGGGTTCTTCAATTACAAACCCATGATGCTCTGCTAGCACAGAATAAGATTCTAACTCAACAGCTGGAAACTCTGACCAAAACTCTTGCTTCACTACCTAAAGAGTTAAAATCTGCTGCACAGGTACAAACCCAGTTGTGCGAATTGTGTGGAGGTTATCACATCAATGGCCAGTGTGCTTTTCCAGTAAAGGCCTTGGAGGATGTTAACTTCATGGCTAATCAGTTTCCATACCGTCAAGGGAATTATAATCAGGGTTGGAAACCACATCCAAGCATTGGCCAAGGACAAGCTGGGCAGGCTAATCAGTTTAATAAGCAGCAGCAGCAACCAACTTTGTGGCAACAATTATCTATGCTTAATGACAGATCAACAAAGTTGGAAGAAACTCTTCAGCAATTCATCCAGAAAACTGAATCTTCTCAAAAGAGCACTGAAGCTGCTATAAAGAATCTGGAGATTCAGATGGGTCAGATCACCAAGCAATTGGAAGAAAGACCCAACAGAAACTTTGGGGCTAATACTGAGGTTAACCCCAGAGAAGAGTGCAAAGTGGTCAAGAGTGTAAATGAAGAGATCATTGAGTTGGAAGAAGATGAAACAGAAGAGAGAAGAGAAGAAGAAAGAAAGGACACTTTTCCTTTTCTAACAAATCAGGAGAAACCAATGAATTTCACAGATTTATTCAAAATGGTTGATAATGAAGCTCCTTGGGAACAAATTCTACAGAAAATAGCAGTTTACACCAAATCAGATGAAGGAACCTCTACAAAAAGAAGACGTAAAGAGGATGAGGAAGAAAAGTGTATAACTGTTAAGAAAGAATCATTCCCACCAAAAGCAGCAGATCCAGGCAGTTTTTCTATTCCTTGCATTATAGGGAAGAAAAAGGTAAAGAAAGCTCTCCTTGATTTAGGCTCAAGTGTTAACTTGATGCCTTATTCTCTATTGGAGCAAATTGGCCATGTTGAAATAAAACCTGTAAAGGTTAATCTTGTAATGGCTGATGGATCTTCAAAGGAGCCATGTGGGATTGCAGAAGACATTGTAGTTTGTGTTGGCAAACTTCAGTTCTTGGCAGACTTTGTGGTGATGAAGATGGAAACTGAGAGAATACCTTTCATACTTGGAAGGCCGTTTATGAAAACGGCTAGGGCTATCATTGATGTGAATGAAGGTATAGTGGTTCTCCAAGACAGAGAGGAGAAAGTGGTGGTGGATGTGTTCAAAGATGAGATACAAGCAAAGGAGGAAGAAGCCAGTTATAAAGCTGCATTTCGAGATGCACCCATAACTAGAGGTAAAAATAAAAATCTTAAGGTTTCTGATAACCATTGTTTGTATTTTCAGGCACCCAAGGTAGAAGAGATTGGAAAAGGAGAAGAAGTTCCTAGAGACTGGAAAAAATTAAGACTCCAACTTGGCACACCTGTAAGACTCAAGAACAAGTTGTGGGTTATTAAAGGCTTTAAAGAGAAGGAGATGATAGAGATAGAGTCTCCATATTCTAGAGAATCTAAGACAGTCCAAAGGAAGCAGTTGAAAGGTTGGTGGAAGGACTACGTCAACTATAAAGAAGATGGAACGTGAGCTTTAACAGGGTCAAGCTAGTGACGTTAAAGAAGCGCTTGCTGGGAGGCAACCCAGTGGATTTACAAACTTTTGATTGGGTTTTGTAATTTATAATTTGTGAATATTATTCTGGATATTATTTTGTTTGATCTAGCATCTACTGAAGGATGCTAGGTGGTTAAGTATCTACTGAAGGATACTAAGTTTGTAACACCTACTGATGGGTGTTGGTGAGAAGATTTTGCACCTACTGATGGGTGCTGGTAAGTTTGAAACACCTACTGATGGGTGTTGGTGGATTTTGGGTCAGGCTCGTGACGTTAAACAAGCGCTACCTGGGAGGCAACCCAGTTGATTTATTGTTTTTGTTTGTTTATTTTTAGTTAGGATTTGCATAAGCATTTTTAACATTGAATTGCAGGGAACCTATGAGAGACATGTAGGGAAGGCACGTAGGTCAAGAAAAGAAGGAGGGGAGCACTTCACGAAAGTGCCGCTGAGCGGCAATTACCGCTGAGCGGTACTATCGCAGAGGGGCTTAAGTTCCCCTTAGCGGGACCCGAGCCCATTAGGGTATTTTTATACCCCAAGCTGCGTTTTAGGGTTTATTTCCAGACTTCTCTCTGCACAAACACTTCCACACACCTTCTCCTAGGTTTTCCACATCTTTTCACTCTTCCCTCTTAAGAAAATCTCTCTTCTATTCACTTTTTCACTAGTGTGCCATCAAAGTTTGGGGTTGGAAGAGAGCATTCTAGTTTGAAGGCATTCTCATTGCATCTAGTATCTCCACCCAAGAATGGCATCCTCTTCAGGAAAGAGATTGAAAACCATGGCAACCAAGAGAAAGGAAAAGGAACCAGAGCAGCCCCATAATGGCAGGTTCCTCTCTAGGAAACATGAGAAGCACTTTAGGGTGGTTCAGGACAGGAGACTTCTAATGGAGAGAAAGGTTGGAATGATACCTAACTTTGCTCCTCAATTTGGAGAGCAAGTGTTAGGGAATGATTGGGGGAAGCTAGCCACTTATCCATCACCTGCCAACATAGCTGTGGTGAAAGAATTCTACACCAATGCAAAGAAGATTGGTGATTATCCAGCTGAGAATTATTTGGGCTATGTTAGAGGCCATGCTATCAGGTATGATCCTGACTCCATAAATAACTTTCTGGATACTGTGTGGGCTGGTGAGCAATGCCAGTTTGCTCTTAGCATGGAGGAAGGTGCTGATTATGAGGATGTGGAGAGAGTATTGTGTATACCTGGAGGACACTTCCAAAGGAATAGATCTGGCTCAGTGGTTAACATTAGGAGGACAGATTTGACTCCTCTTGCAAAGTATTGGATGGCGTTTTCTCATGCCAACATTCAGCCATGTTCACATGTGTCAGATATTACTCTCAGCAGGGCACTATTCATCTACTGTGTTATCAGAAACTTGAATGTTAATATTGGGCAGGTGATAGCTGATGAGATTAGTGTGTGTGCTAACACCTCAAACAACAAAGCACCACTGGGACATCCTTCTTTGATCACTCACCTTTGCAAGCTAGCTGGGGTGGACACTTCTGTTCCACCATTTGAGAGGCCAAGAAAAGCTATAGATGAGGCCTATTACAGACAGTACTGTGGAGGTGAGGAGGCAGCCCAGCCAGTTCCACCACGCCAGGCTCGTAGAGAGAGAAGGCCAGCACAGAGCAGGACTTCTGCTGATACTCATGAGGCAGAACCATTCCAGATGAGGGACATGTATATGTCTCTTATAGGTGCTCAGTTGCAGTCCATCCACAGAGGGCAGGTGGCCACGGCTGAGATGATAGTGGGGATGTATGATACCCCTCCAGCACACAGGTGGACTATGGATGAATTCCATAATGTGGTAGCTTGGCCAGAAGAACCAGTATATGGAGGAGCTGGAGCAGCTGAAGCTTCAGCCAGAGATATGGAGGAAGATGAAGCTGAGGAGGAGGATGCAGTTGATGAAGATGATGATGAAGAGGAAGAGGAAGATACAGAGAGCTCGGACTGATGAGGAGCTGAGATAGCATTTACTGATGAATGCTATCATATGATTATGCTTTTATGGTTTAAGTTTTCTGAACTTATTTGTTTTTGTTTTTAGATTAGGGTTTGATGTACTCTATTGAACACCTGGTTTGTTATGATGGTTTGCTATTAACTGTGATTGTGTGATAAGTAATGCTGAATGATGCTTATGATTGATTGATATTGAGATGATGTGCATATTAAAATGCTTATACAGGTGATTCACAAGCTTTGTGAACAAATGCATAATATCATGATTGTGATTGTGAAATTAAGCAGGATGTGCATGTCAACTGTGAATGAGCTTATATGTGAGGTTTTGAGCTCCAGAGTTATTATTGTTGAATGCTATTACTTTGAAAGCATGAATGATTTTGCCCAGGTTTTCTATGATTGAATTAATTGCTTGTTTTGCATCATATGATCAAAGGCCGTGTTTTTGAAACCCTTTTTATTGGCCAAATTCATAAAGTTAGCCTTCTAAAAGAGAACACGTTGTGTTCTATCCTTTGAACCCTTAGCCTTAAATATACACTGAACACCCTTGATTGAAAATCTTTACCTTGAGTTAAGTAGAAGATCTTGTGTGGTATTGTTAAATGTTCAAGTTTGGGGTTATTGGGGAAACATGAAAAAGGAAAAAGCATTGAGCTAAGAGCTAAAAAGTAAGAATATGCAAAGAAAAGAAAAGAAAAAGAAGCAAAGCTCAATGCAAATACAAAAGCAAAGGCAAAAGAAAGTTGGGAATGAATAAGAAGATTGTGTTGTTATGACTCTCTTAACTCAAGGATTTTGTGATCCAGAAAAACCAATTTTCTTGTTAGCCCAGCCATATTATAAGCCATTGAAAAGTCCTTGTGATGATGCATGCTTGTGAATGTATTTGATTGTGGTTAAATGAAAGGCAAAGTTGATTCATGTGACATTGTGATAGTGGAGTGAATGAGTGAAACACTTTACCTCTTATACACTTGTGTGTTGAGTGAAACACTTTACCTAGTGAGGAAATATTCCATAAGCACATGAACATCCATGCTTAATTGATTGATCATTCATGAAAAATAGCATTTGTTGGAATTTAAATGACTTTGTGAACACTAAAGCATGTGCACATCTTGATTGAACTCTTGGTCTTAAGTTTGAGTGAAGTTATTACTTATCTTGAAAAGAGGATTTTGAATGAGTAAACCATCATATGAATTGGTTGGAGATGGAGTTACATTTTGTTTGCTTGAGGACAAGCAAAGTTCTAAGTTTGGGGTTGTGATAACAGTTGAAAAACTGTTATTTTCATGCTTAAAAGTGATACTAAAAGCAACCTTTAGACTTAGAAACTAGCTTGAAATCATGCATTTTGTTTATATTTTCAGAAATAAGAGAGCTGGACAGGTTTATGCTTGATTTGAGTGTTTTTGTGCAGGTTTTGAGGTGAATTTGGTGAAAGAAGTGAAGAATGAGAGAGAGGACATTAGAAAAGACAAGAAAGAGTGCAAAAAGGAGAAGTCGAAGGCACCGCTCAACGGCAAGCTACCGCTGAGCGGCACTCAAGAGGTGGCGTTGGAACCGCTGAGGGGCAAATGGCCGCTGAGGGGAAGAAAGAAGACGCGTAACCACCGCTGAGCGGTAAATGGCGCTGAGCGGCACTTTTTGGGCTTGGACTTTTGTAATCTTTTGTAACTCTAGATTAGTATATAAGGGCTTGCACGTCCTTTAGTTAGGATCTTTGGCAGAAACGAGGCAAACACTCTCTCTTTCACCCCTTTGAAGGAGGATCTTGGATGCTCAGGCTACCTCTTCACCTTTATTGGGTTTATTCTTTCATACTTTCATTGTTATTCATCTAGGTTCACCATGAATATGGTGAACTAAACCTTGTATGTTTGTTGGGGAATCAATGTAATCTCTTGAAGCTCTCATATATGGATTTGTTGAATACATCTTTGAATTAAGACATATGCTTTCTTTTCATCATTAGTTAGGGTTTTTCCTCTTTGCTCAATGCTTGCATTGTTTAACTCATTCTAATGCATGATTATTGGTTTTGTTGATACGGACACGTACGGGGAAATCTAGATCCGGGGAATTTCTCCCAATATTTTACTGACAACATTATATTGGTTGCCTTAAGCTCCTGCACTCATGAACTAATCATTAGGAATGCTAGGAATTGTATGAACTATTTGATTAGGGAGAAGCCATCTAGAATGGTACATTAGAGAGTGGCATTAACAATGATGATTTGAAAGAGGAATTCCTAAAATATATGAGAGTGGATGAGATGAAATTGACCCCCAACAACATATTCATTCATTTAATCCATTGAAAGTGTTTATCTTATGTCTTTGCCATTGATCAATTCATGCATACATGTTTATTTTCGTCTTGCATATTAAAATTTCAATCATTGTTTTCTTAAGTCTTAGCTAATCAAGAAATCACATAACTAAACTAGGCCGTGAGTCCTTTGGGAAGAACGATACTTGGTCTTACCAAGTTTTATTACTTGAACGATTCGGTCATACTTGCCGATTGTGAAACAAGTTTGTGACATCATATTTTGGTGCTTACAAATTTGTCCATCAAAGGGTACCGGAGACATTGGAGGAGGAAATACATTAACAATAAGAGATGTGTTATATGTTGAAGGCCTCAAGCATAACCTCTTAAGCATAAGTCAATTATGCGACAAAGGTCTCAAGGTAACTTTTGAAAGTGATAAATGCACTGTTTACTTTAAAGATTCTGCTGATATTGCTTTGCAAGGTGTTAGGCATAACAATATTTATTTGATTGATATTGAAAGTGCATCTAATCATAGTATAACATGTTTAGTTGCTAAAGAAGAAAATCCTTGGCTATGGCATAAAAGAGCTGCACATATTCATATGCAACATTTAAATAAATTGATTTCAAAAGATCTTGTGATTGGTTTGCCTAAACTGAAATTTGAGAAAGACAAATTATGCACTACATTCAAAAAGGTAAACAAACCAAATCTTCATTTTCATCCAAAAGCATGATTTCAACATCAAAACCTTTAGAACTTTTGCATATGGACTTATTTGGTCCATCTAGAATTAAAAGTTTTGGTGGAAATTACTATGCTCTTGTAATTGTTGATGATTACACAAGATTCACTTGGACTTTCTTTTTAACTCTGAAGAGTGAAGCTTTCAAAGCATTTAAAATTTTTGCTAAACGTATTCAAAATGAAAAAGATTTGAAAATCAAAACTTTGAGAAGTGATCATGGTGGAGAATTTGAAAATGAGTCATTTGATAAATTTTGTGAAGAATATGGCATAGCACATAACTTTTCTGCACCTAGAACTCCCCAACAAAATGGTGTTGTTGAAAGGAAAAATAGATCATTAGAAGAATTAGCTAGAACC
Organism: Vigna umbellata; assembly: GCF_029865625.1. NCBI lineage: Eukaryota > Viridiplantae > Streptophyta > Magnoliopsida > Fabales > Fabaceae > Vigna > Vigna umbellata. The sequence continues at coordinate 16,568,177 of NC_142171.1, read as the reverse complement.
CTTATGAATGAATCTAATGTGCCAAAATATTTTTGGGCTGATGCAGTTAGTACTGCTTGTTATGTGTTAAACAGGATGCTTATTAGGCCAATTCTGAAATTAACTCCATATGAACTGTTGAATGGTAGAAAACCAAATGTATCTCACTTGAAAATATTTGGGTGCAAATGCTTTGTCTTGAATAATGGAAAAGATAATCTAGGAAAATTTGATGCAAAATCTGATGAAGCAATTTTTCTAGGATATTCTTTGACCAGTAAAGCATATAGAGTATTTAATAGAAGAACTTTGACAATTGAAGAATCAATGCATGTTGTCTTTGATGAGATTGTGGACCTTGAGGAAAACCCTCTTGAGTCAAACAAACCTATTGCAGGTGATGAGGATTATTTAAAGGAAGCTCTTGAAGATATGTATCTAATGAGAACTATCCTCCAGAACTTCAAGAAACACCTCAAGCTGTTGATTCTAAAAGCTATCAACAACCAAGAGGACTTTTGTAACATCCCAAAATATAGTAATTACCATAAATTAGAACTAATCACATTTTCATGATTAAACAGTACAGTCTTAACTAAATCAGCTATCAAAAGCTGAACGTTAACCAAATACAGGGTTCAGAAAAATTTAATACAGGAATAACCAAGGTCCGATGACGAACGGTTTACAAAAGCTAATAACCGAATGTCAAAAAATTTTAAGTAAACTAAGCCTACTGGACGATCTAAGTCTCGGCCTTCACTTCAACTTCCACCAGGTTTTCTTCTTCAACCACTTCCTCCAAAAGGGTATCTCCATCTGCTGACATCCACACGGATGATCATTGCATTGACAGGACGGACGTACATAAACAGCAGACAACACAAGGAAACGCAAGGGTAAGCTTAGGTAATTTAATTCATACAATCAACATACAAATCAACACATGCAAATCAACATACAAGAAATACAACACTATATCAGCATAACATTAATCATCCAAAACTCCCATAACACCGACCGTCCGGACTGTATGAATCTATGTATCTACAGGCGTTCATGCACCCGGGTGGTGTAATAACTGGGATACGCTCAACAGCTGCCACCCGAGGTTAGCCCTATCAGTCCAAAGTACTCCTAAGGACTAGGACCTCCTGCCATTCCCACACATGACCTGCCCCCTCTATGTGAGGACGAGTATTGGTAAAACCTGAAGATGTATTTTGATGATGCTGCAACTTATAGATTTTGGATGTAGTAGGAAAATATTTAAAAAAAGCAACTTGTAGATTTTGAATGTAGTAGGAAAATGTTAATCTTTGTAATTTTTACTAGAATAATCGATTATGGTTAAGCAATAATCGATTATCACAAGTCATACTTGAATAATCGATTATCACTTCATATAATCGATTATAACATTTTTGAAAACCTGTAACGGACTTGAATAATCGATTATCACTTACAATAATCGATTATTCATGGCAGTTGAGAGCTGACCTTTGGCACTCAGTGTACTTGGCTATATAATTTGATTTGGAGAAATCAGAAGGTAACGTTTTTGAATTGAGAAAGCTTAGAACACTGTGTGTCAGAGGAACGTTCTTAGAGAGCTTTTTGTTCATTGTTCCCTTGCTTGGTCTTGTGAAAGGAGAGGCTCGCGTATCATGTATCGATAGTTGGAGCAGACTCTCTTCAAGTTAGCAAGGTGCTCTGCCTGTGATGGACAAATTTATGAACACCAAATTATGATGTCACAAACTTGTTTTTCAATCGGCAAGTATGACCGAATCGTTCAAGTAATAAACTTGGTAGACCAAGTATCGTTCTTCCCAAAGGACTCACGGCCTAGTTCAGTTGTGTGATTTCTTGATTAGCTAAGACTTAAAGACAAGATATTTGAACTTTATATGCAAAAGACGAAAATTAAATATGTATGCATGAAGTTTTTGATCAATGGCAAGAGCAAAAGATAAACACTTTCAAGGAGATATATGTATGAATATGTTGTTGGGGGTCAATTTCATCTTATCCACTCTCATATATTTTAGGAATTCAACATTCAAATCATCATTGTTAATGTCACTCTCTAATGTACCTTTCAAGAAGGCTTCTCCCTAATCACGAGTTCATACAATTCCTAGCATTCCTAATGATCAGTTCATAAGTGCAGGAGCTTAACGACAACCAATATAAAATTGGGAGAAATTCCCCGGATCTAGACTTCCCCGTACGCGCCCATATCGACAAAACCAATAATCATGCATCGAATGAGTTAAACAATGCAAGCATTAAGCAAAGAGGAAAAACCCTAACTAATGATGAAAGAAAGCATAAGTCTTAATTAAAAGATGTAAAAACAGATTCCATATATGAGAGCTTCAAAAGATTACATTGATTCCCCAACAAACATACAAGGTTTAGTTCACCATATTCATGGTGAACCTAGATGAATTACAATGAAAGAATGAAAGATAAAACCCTAAAAAGGTGAAGAGGAAGCCTCAGCATCCAAGATCCTCCTTCAAAGGGGTGGAAGAGAGAGTGTTTGCTTTGTTTCTGCCAAAGATACCTAACCCTAGGAAACCCTAAAGCTTAAATATCATTCGTAAATTACAAAAAATTAGGTCCAAGCCCATAAAAGTGCCGCTCAGCGGTAAGTGCGTGTCATGTTTCTTCCCCTCAGCGGCCATTTTGCCCCTCAATAGACCTCCCGTAAGCTCCTGAGTGCCGCTCAGCGGTAAACGGCCGCTGAGCGGTGACTTCGACTTCTCCTTTTGCACTTTTTGATGTCTTTTCTGATTTCATCTCTCTCCTTCTTCACTTCTTTCACCAAATTCACCTTAAAACCTGCACAAAAACACTGAAATCAAGCATAAACCTGTCCAGCTCTCTTATTTCTGAAAATATTAATAAAAGCATGATTTCAAGCTAGTTTCTGAGTATAAAGGTTGCTTTTAGTATCAATTTTAAGCATGAAAATAACAGTTTTTCAACTGTTATCAGCCTAGTCTTGTGAAAGGAGAAGCTTTTGAATCGTTGGTCGATTGCTGGAGCAGTTCTCTTCAAGTTGGTAGAGTGGTTCTTTTCATTTTATTCCTGTTCATTATCTTGTAATCTGTTAAACCATTTTTAGTGAAAAAGGTTAATCACTATTTATAGTGATTAACGACTGGACGTAGAATCTTTTGATTTGAACCAGGATAAAAATTCTGTGTTGATCTTCTTATTCCCTACACTCATATTATTTTACGTATATCAAATGTTTGATTAATTTTCTGAAAGAAAATTATTTTTACTAAAAGGACAAAATTATTTTTAATTGTGATCGAACACGCTTTCCGCTCTCTGAGTTTTAATTCCGCTGCGCTATACTCTTCGAAAAATACCCCCTCCGATACCAACAGAGGGGGCACTTACTGTTTGAAAATTCAGTGCACACATAGGCTTGACCGAACGGTCAGCTTAATACCGAACGGTCACCGAAGCTATCTGAGAGTCATGACCGAACGGTCTTCTGATGACTTGGCCGAACGGTAAGCATGGAGACCGAACGGTCTTTAAACCGAGCGTCAACGAACGGTCTGCCAAAGTCACAACCGAACGAGTTGAGAAAGCACTGCTGGAAGCCTCTACTGAACATGCTGCATTTCATCTGCCGAACGGTCTACTACAGGAAACACTGAACGGTCTGTGTTGTACCGAACGATCAGAAAAAGCATGTAGAGCATCCCAACCGAACGGTATACAACACGTCCGACCCACTTATGATCGAACGGTCTGAGCAAGTTGATGACAAATTTATGAACACCGAAAAACGGCGCCACAAACTTGTTGAACAATCGGCAAGTGTGACCGAATCGTTTCAAGTAATAAACTCGGTAAGACCAAGTATCGTTCTCCCAAAGGACTCACGGCCTAGTTTAGTTATGTGATTCGTTGATTATTTAAGACTTAAAAACGAAATAAGTGGAGTTTAATATGCAAAACAGAAAATAAACATGTATGCATGAATTTGATCAATGGCTAAAATAAAATACAAACACTTCAATGGAATATATGGATGAATATGTTGTTGGGGTTATCAATTTCATCTTATCCACTCTCATATACTTTAGGAATTCAACAATCCTTTCATCATTGTTAATGCCACTTTCTAAATTACCTTGCAAGAAGGCCTATCCCCAATTACGAGTTCATACAATTCCTAGCATTCCTAATAATTAGTTCTTTTAGTGCAGGAGCTTAACGACAACCAATATACTATTGGGAGAAATTCCCCGGATCTAGACTTCCTCGTACGTTCCCGTATCGATAAAATCAATAATCATGCATTGAATGAGTTAAACAAAGCAAGCATTGAGCAAAGAGGAAAAACCCTAACTAATGATGAAAGAAAACATGTATCTCAAAAAAGATGTTTAAACACAAATTCCATATATGAGAGTTTCACAAGACTACATTGATTTCCCAACAACAATACAAGGTTTAGTTCACCATATTCATGGTGAAACTAGATGAATAATAATGAAAGAATGAAAGATAAAACCCTAGAAAGGTGAAGAGGTAGCCTGAGCATCCAAGATCCTCCTTCAAATGGGTGGAAGAGAGAGTGTTTGCTTCGTTTCTGCCAAAGATACAAACCCTAGGACGTCTTAAAGCTTATATCCTATTCTAAAATTACAGAAAAATTAGGCCCAAGCCCATAAGTTTTCCGCTCAGCGGTAAAGTACCGCTCAGCGGTAAGTGCGTGAGTTGGTTTCTTCCCCTCAGCGGCCATTTTGCCCCTCAACGGATCCCCCGTGAGCTTCTGAGTGCCGCTAAGCGGTAAACTGCCGCTGAGCGGCAGTTGCGGCTTCTCCTTTTGAACTTTTTGATGTCTTTTCTGATTTCATCTCTCTCCTTCTTCACTTCTTTCACCAAATTCACCTTAAAACCTGCACAAAAACACTGAAATCAAGCATAAACCTGTCCAGCTCTCTTATTTCTGAAAATATGAATAAAAGCATGATTTCAAGCTAGTTTCTAAGTGTTAAAGGTTGCTTTTAGTATCAATTTCAAGCATGAAAATAACAGTTTTTCAACTGTTATCACAACCCCAAACTTAGAACTTTGCTTGTCCTCAAGCAAACAAGATGTAACTCAATCTTCTACCAATTCATATGATGGTTCACTCATTCAAAAATTTCTTTTCAAGATAAGCAAAGACTTCAATCAAACTTTTGACCAAGATTTCAATCAAGATGTGCACATGCTTTAGTGTTCACAAAGTGAGTTAATATCAAACAAATGCTATTTTTCATGAATGATCAATCAATTAAGCATGGATGTTTATGTGCTCACGGAATACTTCCTCACCAGGTAAAGTGTTTCACTCACACACAAGTGTATAAGAGGTAATCACTCATTCACTCCACTACCACAATGTCACATGAATCAACTTTGCCTTTCATTTAACCACAATCAAAACATTTACAAGCATGCATCATCACAAGGACTTTTCAATGGCTTATAACGTGGCTGGGCTAATCAAGAAAATTGGTTTTTCTGGATCACAAAATCCTTGAGTTAACACAATTATTCTTATTTTTCCCCACTTGTCTTTACATTGAGCTTTGCTTTTTCTTTTCTTTTCTTTCTCTTTTTCTTTTCTTTTCACATTCTTATTCTTAACTTTTAGCTCAATGCTTTTCCTTTTTCTTTTTCATGCTTTCCCAACAACCCCAAACTTGAACATTTAACAATACCACAAAAGATTTTCTACTTAACTCAAGGTAAAGCTTTTCAACAAGGGTTTTCAATTTATGTTCAAGGCTAAGGGTTCAAAGGATAGAACACAAAGTGTTCTCTTTTAGTGGGCTAACTTCATGAATTTGGCCAATAAAAAGGGTTCCAACAAACGTCCTTGATCATATGATGCAAAACAAGCAATTGATTCAATCATAGAAAACCTAGGCAAAATCATTCATGCTTTCAAAGTAATAGCATTCAATCAATAAAAACTCTGGAGCTCAAAACCTCACAAATAGGCTCATTGATAACAGTTGAAAAACTGTTATTTTCATGCTTAAAATTGACACAAAAAGCAACCTTTACACTTAGAAACTAGCTTGAAATCATGCTTTTATCCATATTTTCAGAAATAAGAGAGCTGGACAGGTTTATGCTTGATTTCAGTGTTTTTGTGCAGGTTTTAAGGTGAATTTAGTGAAAGAAGTGAAGAAGGAGAGAGATGGAATCAGAAAAGACATCAAAAAGTGAAAAAGGAGAAGCCGAAGTCACCGCTCAGCGGCAGTTTACCGCTGAGCGGCACTCAGGAAGTCACAGGAGGTCTGTTGAGGGGCAAAATGGCCGCTGAGGGGAAGAAACGACTCACACACTTACCGCTGAGCGGCACTTTTATGGGCTTGGACCTAATTTTCTGTAATTTACGAATAATATATAAGCTTTAGGGTTTCCTAGGGTTAGGTATCTTTGGCAGAAACGAAGCAAACACTCTCTCTTCCACCCCTTTGAAGGAGGATCTTGGATGCTCAGGCTTCCTCTTCACCTTTCTAGGGTTTTATCTTTCATTCTTTCATTGTTATTCATCTAGGTTCACCATGAATATGGTGAACTAAACTCTATGTTTGTTGGGGAATCAATGTAATCTTTTGAAGCTCTCATATATGGAATTTGTTTTTACATCTTTTATATTTATGCTTTCTTTCATCATTAGTTAGGGTTTTTCCTCTTTGCTTAATGCTTGCGTTGTTTAACTCATTCGATGCATGATTATTGATTTTGTCGATACGGGCAAGTACGGGGAAGTCTAGATCCGGGGAATTTCTCCCAATATTATATTGGTTGTCGTTAAGCTCCTGCACTTATGAACTAATTATTAGGAATGCTAGGAATTGTATGAACTCGTAATTAGGGAGAAGCCTTCTTGAAAGGTACTTTAGAGAGTGGCATTAACAATGATGATTTGAATGTTGAATTCCAAAAATATATGAGAGTGGATAAGATGAAATTGACCCCCAACAACATATTCATACATATATTTCATTGAAAGTGTTTATCTTTTTCTTTTGCCATTGATCAAAACCTCATGCATACATGTTTATTTTCTGTTTTGCATATTAAACTTCAATTATTTCGTCCTTAAGTCTTAGCTAATCAACAAACCACACAACTAAACTAGGCCGTGAGTCCTTTGGGAAGAACGATACTTGGTCTTACCAAGTTTATTACTTGAACGATTCGGTCATACTTGCCGATTGTAAAACAAGTTCGTGACATCATATTTTGGTGTTCATAAATTTGTGCATCATCTGTACCGAGCGCGTTCAAGATCTTTACTAGCTCTTCATCCTCTGATTGTTTCTCTCTGATTCGGTCGACAAGGACACTGGATATCTTAAGGTTACAACATCTGATACCGTTCGTTCCTAGGTCGAACGTCAACCTTAGATCTCTAAAACTTTCTACCAAACTCAACTCTCGGACCATCATAGAGGAGACGTGAACTACCTTTCTGCTTAAAGCGTCCGCTACAACGTTCACTTTTCCTAGATGGTAGAGTAGTTCAAAGTCATAGTCCTTCAAGAACTCCAGCCAACGTCTCTGCCTCATATTTAACTCCTTTTGATCAAAGAGATATTTGAGACTCTTGTGATCACTGAACAGTTGGAAGGTTGATCCATATAAGTAGTGCCTCCAAATCTTCAATGCGAAGACGACCGCTGCTAATTCCAGGTCGTGCGTTGGATAATTCTTCTCATGAACTTTCAATTGTCGAGAAGCGTACTGACGAGAGTGTCGCGCCTCCCACAAAAGTTGATTGCACGAAAGAATGCAGTACAGTACTAGGAAGTGACTCCTAGGTCGTCTCTCAGGGACCAAATTGGGTTCAGTCTCAGATCTAACACGAAGTGGGGGGGGGGGTTTGTGATTGTTTTTGGTTGCGGAAAAATAAATTAAAACTGGAATTTAAACACAACTGAATTTAAAAACACTGAAATAAATTTTAAACACCGTAAAAACTGGACGGTAAAAATGGAAAACGTTTGAAAATAAAACGAACGGTAAAACACTATGACAGAATTTAAAGGTACAGAAAATAGTAAACGGTAAAATAAAAGAGACAACAAAAATAAAACACTTAACTGAAAATAAAATTTATCAAAGATTCAGCACTTGAAATAAAATTCTTGAACAGTACAGGTAAAAAATAAAACGAGTAAACTGATCCAAAACACTGTAACACACTACAAGCTTTCAGAAATAAAAAACTACATCATTGCACTGTTTAAAATGAAAATCCATAAGGCTACTGGAAGAGAAAGAGCCGTGAGCTTCTTCCAGGCCTCCAAGGCCGTGCCTTCTCTCTGGAATTCTCCCTTCTGTTATAGCCAAAAATTTCGACCAGCTACTGTGTACTTCCATCTTTCCAGCCAGCTTTCACGTTGGTTTTGTTTTGTAGCTTCTTTAAATTAATTCCTTGCATTTGCTGACCAAATTGTGTACGTGAGAAAAGAAGGTGAGGCCCTCCATTTTGCCAACTAATCTTGTCTTCTTCTTCAATATCATTCCAGCCGTGGGCTCCCTTTCATTCCATAACCATTCTCTTCTCTTTTTGGTGGCAGCTGGACCGAGAATTGTGTGCTGTGGTTTCTTCCATCCAGCTAATTAAATCATGTGAGCTCCTTTCAGCCATGGGCTTTCTTCTTCTCTGCTGAATTTAGCTTCATGTTGTGCTCTTGGATGAAGAACCCATGAGCTTTGTGTGGAGTGGAAGAGCTAAAGAAATTTGCACATCCTAAGCCAAAGTGCCGTGAGTGATGTCTTCCAAGCAAGTCATTCATTGTGCAGAAATTTTCCACTTTCACGTGGAACCCTTGCCAAATTCCTTTGCATTATGGTGGCCCCTTAAGACATGTGTTTTGCTGCCAAAATGAATGGCCGTGTGGCATGTGTTCCATTGCAAAATTTATTCAATCAATTTAGGCCAAGGATAATGATACTTGAACAACTGAATTTGACAACATTTAGACACAGCCCACGTGTCAGCATGTGAGCGGTCCACGTTTTGATGGGAAAAAGCTGCTGAAATCTGAGAAAACCTGCTTCAATTGTGACGTGGCGAGGGACAGGCACGGGCAGAGTAAGTGATTGCGATTCAAATTTGAAATTCATATTCGAACTTCGTAGAGAGAGAAGCGGCGTGAACATTGGGGACGGATGCTGTGACCTAGACAGAGAGACGAGAGAGTTGGAGAAAGGGTTCACGAGCGAGAGAGAGACGGAGTGGTTGCCGGAGTGCCGTCGTTCAACGTTGAAGGCCGTGTCGGAGAGATCGAACCCCTCCAGCCCGTTCCGTTTCACGGCGCCGCAGGTCCGACGTGGAGCGCTCGAAGCGAACAGGGCATCGTGTTCCGTCCGTTCCGGCCCAGCGACTTAGGGAGGCGTTGAAGGTGTCGCTTCGTCCCAGGTGGTTCCGTCCCTGTCCCGGAGTGCCGCCGGAGTGCCGCGGGAGGTTCGCCGGAGTCTCGCCGGAGTTTGGGTTGTTCGGTGGACCAAAAATAGGGGTTTTTCGGGTTGTCAGTCCCACCCACACCTTAGGCAATCGTCTTTGTTCCAACCGCCACACGTGGTCTTCACTCAAGGTTGGTTTCTTTTTTGATTTGTCAGTGCAATGAATGTTGAATACATGGATGATGTTGTTTTTGGATTTGATTTGGTTATGTATGAAACGTCTCCCAAGTGGATGTTGTTCTGTTACTCATTTTTATACAAGTTCTTTGGTTAATCTTACATTGCTGTAATTCTGTTCGATTGGTAGTCATGGACCTAGTTGGCCTTGCTGTCAAAAAACTTCAACCCAATAACCCACTTCATTCGGCTTTGGTAGCAGTAATGTTGGTGAACCAAGGGTCCTAGAGAATGTATTTTTATGCGAGACGAATTTGTTAATAAAATGTTAAGAATTGTTCCCAAATTACTTAGAAGTAGCTGAAATGAGGGAAAACAAACAAGCCACACCAAAATCAGAGTGATGGACGTAGTTGGCCTTGGTGTGCAAAAACTGGCACCCAGGTACCCACTTATTTTGCCTAAGGTACTAGTTCTGTTCCTGTGCCATTAGTGTTAGAAAATGTTGTTTTATGTGGCACGAATATGTTAAAAAAATGTTAAGAAATTGTTCCCAGATTACTTAGAAGTAGATAAAATGAGGGAAAACAAACAAGACACCCCAAAATGAGAGTGATGGACGTAGTTGGCCTTGGTGTGCAAAAACTGGCACCCAGGTACCCACTTATTTTGCCTAAGGTACCAGTTCTGTTCCTGTACCCTGAGTGTTAGAAAATGTTGTTTTATGTGGCACAAATTATATGAATTAGTAAATGACTATTATTTTTTTGTTCTCTTTTTTGTCGTGGTTTAACAAATGCTGACAATGTTTGTTATGATTTTCAATTTTTTGTTTTAGTTGATTGTGTTGGTGTAATGTAATTTCAGTTTTTGTGTTGGTGTAGTGTTATTATACATTGAATTCTGTGTTATTTTGATTTAGGGATTACTGTCATGTTGGTCACCTCCTGTCTAGTTCAAATATCTGGCATTTCTTAAAGAGAGTTTAAATTAAATTCATTGTGCTTGAATATGAATACTATGTATTAAGTTTCCGTTTTCTGTTCATTCACACCCCATCCGTCTAGCAGTTCCAGCAGCACGCCCATGAGAAGCTTGGGAGCTGCAACGTTGGAAGCATTCACGTCCAGCTGCATCAAACAGCAGCAACGACAACACACACCGTCTTCAAGTCCAGCCGAATTGGATGCACATGTTGAGATGGGAGAGAAGTGGAAAGCTGACACAGACCTTGTTTATTCCAGCATGGGCAGCGATGGTGTGCAGAACATGCAGAAGTGTAAACAAAATGGAGGGCCCCACATGGCTTTATCTGACAGAGAAGCAAAAGAGTGATGGAAGAAATTCATTAAAGGTTGCTAATGGGAGACAACAGCATGGCAACCTGGCTGGAAACGCACGAGGCAGCACCAGAACGAGACTTGAGAATTTGGCTTTAAAAGAGTGAGAGGCCGTGAGTGAGAGGGTTACGCTTGGGAGGAGGCTCTCGGTTCTTCTCCTCCAAGTTCAGTAGATTAGTTTTGAACTCCAGATAATGTAATGTAGTGAGATTGTTGTATGAGAGTAGAGGTGCCGTGAGGTGCTGTGAGGTGCATAGGGAGTTCCAGCCGAGGAGAAGTCACGGCAGTAGGAGCTGTTGGTGATTGGCACAGTAGACGTTTACCAATTTGAGGTGTACGGTTCGAATTTAATTTTCTGTATTGTAATGAATTTTAATTTGAATGAACAATGTCATTTAATTTCCTGTTACTGAATTGTCAATTTTATTCTACTGATGCGATTAAATTTCTGCTGAAATCTGATCTGTGTTGTTGTGTGTCTGCCATTTGTTGTTCATTGTTTGCAATTTAATTTTTACGTTCGTTTGTACTGATAGCTTTATTGTGCGAGTTTACTGTTCCTGCAATTGCGTTTCTGCTGGTTTTGAATTCTGCACGTTTACTGTTTCTGCCTGTCAAACCGTTCGGTCTTTAACGTCACTGTTAGAGATCGTTCGTCCATCTTTCATCTGATTTTTATTTGCTCTGTGACGTTCAGCTTGTCTTTGTGTTCGTGCTTGTTGTTTATCGACCGTTCGTTCTTAATCTTCATATCGTTCGGTCTGTTAGAGATCGAATGGCTCCTTCAATACTTACATCTACCGTTGGGTCACAGTATGGACGTTCGGTCTTTACCTTGCTGCTTTAACCGTTCGGTTGATTCTTTATTTTCTGGTTTAGCTCTGGTCTTGGTACCTTTAGCTTGATGAATGAATATTCTTGTACCGTTCGGTCATTAACGATCGTTTTTGTGTTTGGTTTAGTTTTCAATATCATTTTCCATTGCCTGTTATCTTCATACCGTTCGGTCACCTAATATCATTCGTCCTTTTCATTAACTGTTTAAGCTGCTTTTACTGTTCGGCTTTATTGTGCTCATTTCTGATTTACTGCCTTAACCGATCGGCCTTGTTATAAGAACCGTGCGGTTAGGACGCTCGGTATTTAGCGTTCGCTCAAATCCATTTTCGAAGACCGCTCGGTCTCAATGTTATTACAGCTCGGTTTGTACTTCTGTGCAATTTATACTTCAACCTTTCGTTCTGTGCTTTGGACCGTTCGGTCTTTTATATCACCATTCAGTTTTAACACTGGTTAGAATCCAAAAAACCCCCCCCCTTTTTTTCGTGTGGGATCTATGACTGAACCGCAATATTAGTACTTGAGAGACGACCTAGGAGTCACTTCCTACTCTATACTGCATTAATTCAAATCATCAATAACTCGTTAAATGGATTTAGAATCTTAAACAAAAGATTAACATTGGGGCACCTATTGCTGCACCAAATTCAATAAACTGGCCGTAAAAGGTTATCATATGACGCTACAAAGGCGTACATTAACATAATTACAATTTGCTTCTTAGGAGGACCACGAAAGTCACTATTGACTCGGTGTTCAAGAATCCATATAACAATTCCAATCACAAAAAATGAGACAGTCGTAGCACACCACATATCTGTTGTAAATGGTTTGAGGAACACCCAAGCACTTGATCCTGATTTGTTGTTAGGAGCCACTATGACAAGGCTAGATGATGCAAAAGGCTGAGAAAAATCCACAATCCTTGTAAGGTTAGTTACAATTGCAATGTCTCCAACAACAACATCATATACCTAAACAATTTTCAAGGATTACATGTTATCAAAATTAAGACAACACTGAATAGAAACAACCTGCCCCAAAATCCAACACTTAACTAATATGGAGGCCCAAAGATGGTTTCTCCAAACACTAAGAATAAACAAACACCATGTATGATATTGATAATAGAACAATAAGTTCTATCTTGCATCATGACCATAATAACAACATAAGTTGAACAGTATTATAATAGTAAAACCAAGTAGTTAAATCAAATAAATTATAAAATCAAACAACATATTACATCATGTTGTTAACAATGTAAACATAATGAAACAACAAAATATAATATAAGTACAATAAAGCATAGTGTATAACACTAACCCGCTTCACGATCAAAAACCTCTCGCTTTTCATGATAAACATTTGCGAAAAAGGTCAAGGAGCCAAAGTTAAGCATAATGTAGGCATAGCAACTAAAGAAACAGTGAATCAAAACAAGTCGCATGACATAGAGTCTCATCAGCCTATCTAAATGATTACATGTCTACACAATGCATAATATCTACAAAGCCCGGAGGGATTAACTCAACTGTATTCACCATTCTCCATCAGCTTCATAGCATCCTCAGTTAGCTGGTAAAATACAACCTTAGTCTCAGCAGACATTTTTGCCTTTCTGTCACTGTTACCTTTTAGCCTTCTCAAGCCTTGCAAAACCTATTGGAAGAATATCGGTTAATACTGCCCAACTAATGAACCTCAAAAAACTCTTAACGAAGTAGATATATGATATATAATTCCAGCCTAGTCAAGTATAAAGATTTACAAGATATAAAGAGAACATGTAAATGAACATGATATAAAATTAATAATTGCAGTTAGATACAAGCCAAATATAACTTTAAATATTGTTTCTTATGTTTTTATCTTTATGAACACCATTAATCCTTTATTTTGAAAAAATGGCAATTAACAGGCTTTCTCTGATAACGGTTTAGGGTTGCCATACTCAACTCAAGTTAAAAGTAAATTTGCATACGCAACTATGGAGTCAACAACAGATTCGGGTTCTCTTATTTTCTGTATTTATTTGTTCCAACTTGAAAAGCACAATGTCAAAATTACACATTCCTTACACGTTCAGATTTGAGAGTAAAATATTTTTAACTGGATAATATTTTTTAAGGATATGAACTACCCTTAGCAAGAAATTCCACAACTCCTTGGCCACATAAAGAACCAATGATTGCCTAAACAAATGGATGATCTACAACTACTCTAGAGTGAATTGGAAAATAAATATTGTATTTTACAATGATACTTCAGTAGAACAAAGAAATAAAAAATCACAAAATTAAGAATGATAAAATACATACATACTGTTTCCTCAGGTTCAAGAACATTTGCAATCCGCCTCTTCATGACGGCAATATCTTTAGAAGAAAGGTCCGGCGGCACTCCAGCGGCACTCCGGGACAGGGACGGAACCACCTGGGACGAAGCGACACCTTCAACGCCTCCATAAGTCGCTGGGCCGGAACAGACGAAACACGATGCCGTGTTCGCGTCGAGCGCTCCACGTCGGACCTGCGGCGCCGTGAAACGGAACGGGCTGGAGGGGTTCGATCTCTCCGACACGGCCTTCAACGTTGAACGGCGGCACTCCGGCAACCACTCCGTCTCTCTCTCGCTCGTGAACCCTTTCTCCAACTCTCTCGTCTCTCTGTCTAGGTCACAGCATCCGTCCCCAATGTTCGCGCCGCTTCTCTCTCTACGAAGTTCGAATATGAATTTCAAATTTGAAACACAATCACTTACTCTGCCCGTGCCCGTCCCTCGCCACGTCACAATTGAAGCAGGTTTTCTCAGATTTCAGCAGCTTTTTCCCATCAAAACGTGGACCGCTCACATGCTGACACGTGGGCTGTGTCTAAATGTTGTCAAATTCAGTTGTTCAAGTATCATTATCCTTTGAATTACGCTTCACGTATAAGGAGTTGCAATGTGGTCCCCTCCATCATTTCATTTGCAACGTGAATTTTATACATAGGACAATGCTATTCTCTTCCAAAACATTTGATAAAACCGTGGGCTGCACTTGGAACTTGGTGGCCCCATCTTTTGTTATTTAATTGAGCTTTGGACATTCCAAAAGAAATGAGGGCCGTGTGCTATGACAATAATTCAGCACTTCATTTGGAATTCTTCCATACGTGAAGTGTTGCCAAATTAATTTGTGGCCGTGTGGTGTTGTAGTTGCAGCAATAATTGTGCATTAAAATGAATGACTTCACCCTTTCACATTCAAGACCATTTTCACGTCCAAATTGCAAATACAGAGCCGCGGTGCTTCACTTCTTGTTGTAGGAATCAAATTCCTTTTTGTGGCTGGTTGCTTAAGAGTGTTGAGAGGTTTTAGCACCATCCAATGATCATTTGCAGCCACCACAAGTACCAAACAGCAAGCAAACAATGCAAACAGATTAGAACACTCAAACAACAAACACTAGACTGACATAGGAGAGTAAAAAAACATACTGGGAACAGCACAAAACGAATTTTAACAAACGAAAAACTATACATGAAAATAGACATCTAGAAGAAACTATGAAAAAAAATTGCATGGAAAACGGATAAGAATTGAACTCAAACGAAGACAAACAAGTTGACACAAAATTCAGCAAGCAACCAGCGAAAAACTGAAATGGCTGAAATACATTGGGTTCAATTGCCATTTCTCATTTAACCTTCAAATGTCCCAAATTGTATTTCCAAATTTTCCTTGTAAAATAATTAGCTCAGATAATTCAAATTAGTTAAAATAAGAATTTCCGATCAAATTTATGACAATTAGGAAAAATAGGATAATACTGTACATTCAAGCACAATTCCTTGATTAAATTCGGTACATTAAGCTAAGTGAAATCAATAAAATATTCACTCATCACGTATGCTACCGCCCGCTTCTCTTGCATGAGCACACAACCCAAACCCTGATGAGAAGCGTCGCAATATACTTCGAACGATTTGGACGTGTCAGGAATGACCAACACTGGGGCGCTCGTTAACTTCTCCTTCAAGGCTTGGAAACTTGCTTCACATCGATCGGTCCAAGCGAACGGTTGATCCTTTCTGGTCAGTTGAGTCAGCGGAGCTACTATCTTGGAAAATCCTTCAATGAACCGTCTATAGTAACCCGCGAGTCCCACAAAGCTGCGAATTTCAGTAACCGAGCGTGGACTCTCCCATTCTAATACCGTTTGTACTTTGGCCGGATCCACTGAGATTCCTCCAGATGAAACCACGTGCCCCAAGAATTTCACTTCCTCCATCCAAAATTCACATTTAGAGAACTTGGCGTACAACTCCTTTTCTCTTAATACGCCTAGAACGATCCTCAAGTGATCCTCGTGCTCGTCATAGCTCTTGGAGTAGATAAGAATATCATCAATGAAGACGACCACGAACTTGTCCAGGTACGGCCTGAAGATACGATTCATGTAGTCCATGAATATTGCTAGGGCGTTCGTCACACCGAACGGCATAACTACATATTCGTAGTGTCCGTAACGAGACTTGAAAGCTGTCTTCTAGATATCTTCTTCCTTCACCCGAATTTGATGATATCCCGATCGTAAATCAATCTTTGAAAATACGACCGCACCATGTAGTTGATCTAGTAAGTCGTCAATCCTAGGTAGCGGATACTTGTTCTTGATGGTTAGCTTGTTCAGCTGCCTGTAATCAATGCAAAGGCGAGAGCTGCCATCCTTCTTTTTCACTAAGAGTACAGGCGCTCCCCAAGGTGATGCGCTTGGCCTGATGAACTTCTTATCCATCAATTCTTCAATCTGCTTCTTGAGTTCAGCTAACTCTGTTGGCGACATACGGTAGGGTGCAATAGAGATGGGTCCCGCGGTCGACACCAAGTCGATCGTAAATTCTACCTCGCGTGGAGGAGGTAGTCCAGGCACTTCATCCGGAAAGACGTCAGGGAACTCATCCACGACCGATCGTCCTCCATTCAGTTTGCTGGATGATCGTTCAGAACTTGAACCTTCAAACCGTTCGTCCGAATGCGTCATGATCAGAAAGCAACTGGCGCCATCCACGATGTCCTCCTTTAGCTGTCCGAGCGTCACAGATAGCTCTACTTCATATTCATCCGGAAACACCAATTCCTTTGCGCCACAGTCTATGAGAATGCGATTGGCGGCCAGCGAATCCATTGCTAAGATCACTTCTAAATCTTTTAAGGGTAAACAGATGAGGTTCACTTTATAACTACGCCCCTCAACCTCTATAGGACATCTAACGCACATAGTGGACGTCCTAACCTCACCAGCCGCTGGGGTAGACACCACCAAGTCGAACTGCATCTCGCGTTCGGCTATACCCAATTTCTCAATGCACGCCTTCGAAATGAAGGAGTGTGTCGCCCCCGAATCATACAACACACAACAGGGTATTCCAAATAATAAGCATGTACTGGTGACGAGCGTACCTGAACTGGCAGCTTCAGCGCCCGTTATCGCATAGACTCGACCAACAGCCTACGCTTGTCCACCCCTTCCTTGTTGCATTCTTCCAGCGTTTGGCGGCCTCATTGCCGCTCGTCCACCCATATTGCACTCGCTCTCCCAGTGGCCGTTTCTTCTACAGCGATTGCAGTATTTCCCTCCAACTAACTGAGGACAGACTGACTTGAAATGGGGTCCTCCACATTGAAAGCACCTGACTGTCCCATGCTGTCCAGACTGTCCGGCAACAACCAAAGCTCGAGACCCACTTGAATTTGACGGCGGTGCTGGACGAGCGTACGGTATCCTGCCCCGATTCAGATTAGGTCTGGACATGATCGGCCCCCTAGCTGGTTGCTGTTGCTTCTTCTGTTGTTCAGCTTCAGCCACATTCTTTTCCAATACCTTGGCCCTCTCAACTAATGCAGGAAACAACCTGATGCATAGGCTGGATAGCAGCACTTTCAGATTACTCCTCAATCCGTTCTCAAATTTTCTACACTGTCATTCCTCACTAGTAGCCATAGTATTGAAACGAACCAGATGCTTGAATTTGTTGGTGTACTCAGAAACGGACATCCCGCCTTGCACCAGTTGAAGAAATTCCACTTCCTTGGCAAAACGTACGCTGTTTGGGAAATATTCTTCATAGAATTTACTTCTAAAAACTTCCCAAGAGATGGGACTGTGAGCGTCCGTCAGCAACATCTTCACGCTCGACCACCAATGACTGGCCTCTCCAGTCAACAAATACTCAGTGTATGCCAACCTGCGGTCGTCCAGACATCCCTTGGCGTTGTAGATCCGTTCCATGTCACGTAGCCACTGGTCTGCCTCGTCAGGAAGGCACTTCCCATCAAACTTGGCCGGACGATGCTGCAGGAAATTCTCCAAACTCCACTCGTTCTGAGGAATAGCGTTCGAAGTAGATGCCCCGGGCGTTACCCTAGTGGCCGCAATGATTTCCATCAGTTGTCTTTGGGTCGCCTCAGAGTTTGCGCGAGCGTCTTCCAAACTTTGCAAAGCACCCGCGTTCTGCTGCATTAAAACAGTGTTCTGCTGCTGTAGCCTTTCAATCACCGATTCCAATAACCTGGTGTTGTCGAATGCCTCACGGTCGTTGGGTTGTGGTGCAGGAGGAGGTCTTGGTGCCATTAGTTCTATTAGAAGCAGAGAAAACGATCAGTAGTTAAGTTCAAAGAGTTGAAAAACACTCATCAAACGGACGTTCAAGTACACAGCAAAAACATAGTGCACTCATAACCTACAGTGTCCTCTAAAAGAACAAAACTGCTCTGATACCACTAATGTGACATCCCAAAAATACAGTCATAAACTATATAATTAGAAAATCACTTTTAATAATAATTCAAAACAGTTTTCCAATAAAACGAAACGAACGAACGCTCAAGGACGAACGTCCTTGAATACAGTCTTACAACAATAAAAACGAACGCGCAAAGCCGCACGTCCAGTTACAAATTGAAGGCCGTAACATAAATGAAAACTTGACCGAACGATTTACAAAGGAAAATACCGAACGGTCGAACATAATCAAAAGATGGAAAAGGTGGTCAAACGACCACTACAACCAACACCTATAATAATAGCCGAACGTACTACTGTTCGGTCTTCACTTCAACTTCAACCAGATTCTCTTCGTTCAGCATATCTCCTAGTCGCTCGTCTCCTTCTGCTCACATCCACACGGATGATCATTGCAATGACAAGACGAACGTACAAAACGAGACAACAAAAGGAAAACGCAGGGTAAGCTTATGTAATTTAATTCATACATTCACATACAAATTCATGTAAACAGTTCATCATACAAGCATAATTCAACGTACGTAACATAATATGCCTATTACTAGACCGGCCGTCCGGACTGTATGAATTGTGTAGCTACGACGTTCGTGCACCCAGGTGGTGTGGTAACTGGCATTCTCATCAGCTGCCACCCGAGGTTAGTCCGTTCCGTCCTAAGTACAGTCTAGGACTAGGACCTCCTGCCATTCCCACGCATGACGTGCCCCCTCTATGTGAGGACGAACACTCACGGAATATCAGGATGAACCGCCAGCTAAGCTGTCCACATTCATACTTTACAATTCTCATAATCATTCAAGAGTCGTTCCTCCCAGGAACGCTCGTTCAAAGTCACAACTTTCTTTTCATCTCATATACTATTCATCAATCGTCATTCACCATTTCTCAATTATTTTTTTTGTCATCAATTTGAAGACCATAAAATAACGAACGTTTTGTCCCCAATACAACGAGGACGGACGCTGTGGACGGAATCCAAAAAGACGCTCGTTCGGATCACAGTACGAACGACAGAGTTACAATTACGTTTGGGAATAACCGAGTAACGTCCTATTCATTGGACGAACGTTAATTACCATGAGGATCAGTTGGATGAACTGACTCTCGTGAATTCAAACCGATACTCTAGGAATAATTTTAAGTGTAGAGGCCCTAGGCCGGATACATCAAACGTGGACATCTCAAAATGTTAACGAACCATTTTTACAATAATTCTCACACCGAAATCCACTGCCAGTCAATGACCGAACGTGGTAATCTGAAGTTGGACGTACGCTATTTCAATAAGACTAATTTTATGAGACTGAGAACAAACGCTCAGTGGGAGACCGAGCACCAATTGGAACGAGGACTAGGTATAAGACCGAGCACATATTCATACGAGCGCTTGGTATAAGACCGAGCACTATTCATACGAGCGCTTGGTATAAGACCGAGCACTATTCAGTACGAGCGCTTGGTTTAAGAACGAGCACCAATTAGAGCGAACGCTGGGTATAAGACCGAGCGCCAATCATCTTAAAATATCGAATGTTGAGGTAATGTTTACGAACGGTAAAATGTACTAAAAGAATAGCGTTTATCAAAGAATACCCAAATACGACTATGCTTGGCCGAACGCTCAAGCATAGTACTTTAACACGAGGATGCTCGTCCTCAATTAGGATTCTATCCAGATGACAGAATTCCACTTTTGACTGTTTACCAAGAAAACCGAACGGTCAAGGACCGTTCAGCAACGAACGTATATTATCATTGGGAAGGATCATATTCAGTTTTCATTTACATTCCAGACCATTTATCATCATACAGTTTCATAATTCCAGTTGTTCATATCAACATCATCTTTCACATTTCATACGATCCATATCATGTAAATTCATATATTTCATTTCACCACATAAATCCACAAACGTTCATGCAATTCATTCACATCAACCATCATGCATCAACATCATGCAGGAAATTAACGAACGTTCATACAAAGCACAACATACAGAATTAAATTAAATAAGCTTCCCTTACCTCTTAGATGACCGAACGTTCTCAAATGCCCAAATACCCTTCTCCACTAGACTCTCCTACCGTCAACGCTCGTTAATCCAAACTACACAAGTAATAATCTCGACACCATCAGATCTACCCATTTTTAAGAATGGTGATCAACGTATGCACTCAGAACTGGGTTTGCATGCCAGTAAAACGAACGACAGAAAGGAAAGACGGACTTACCAGTCCAGATTCTCAAAACGAACGGTTACTCTGGAAGTCCTTGGCGCCGAGCGTCCTTCAACGGTGCTGGAATACTGGTCAGAGGAGATTAAACGGTGGTTCCTTTAAAGAGAAGGTGCAGAGAATGTAGAGAGAAGGAGGAGAGAATTGGTTTGCAGAAATGAAGCAGGAAGGTGCGGCCAGAGGAAGAATACTTCAGAAATTCTCAGTGCTTTCCACTCTGCCAGCGCACGTCCCCACTCCGCCAGCGCACGTTACACTCTGGCAGTCACGTCCCCATTCTGCCAGCGCACTCCACTACGTTTCTAACAGCCCATGCCGGACGGTCGTCCACTCTGAGTCGGACACGTGTAATCCACTACCGCCGAACGCACGTTCACACCCTGGCAGCTGCGCTCTCCACTAACGTTGCTGACCCACCTTCACGTACGACACCTGGCGTCCGCTGGTGGAGCGATGTCGCCACGTACGTTGCTGAGGTGACGCGCTCTCTGGCTGCCACGTGGACTCCACCAACGCTCGTCATTTTTTTTTGAAGCTTGACATTCGTTCTTAAATTGATATTCTGAGGTTTCAATTCTGAGCTTTCGGTCTTCGCGTAGTATTCTTAGGTTTCAAACATGAGCGGTCGGTATTAATCTTAAATTCTTAGGTTTGGATCTTAAACGGTCGGTTTTGATGTATTAGTGATAGTAGCGTTCGGTAGTCTCAGATGGTGATCCTAACCGTTCGGTCTTAAATTGATAGGTTTCAGTCTTGAGCTTTCAGTCTTCGTGAAATAGTGATCGTAGACTTTAAACTGGTATTCTAAGAGTAAACCATAGCGTTCGGTTTTGAATAGGTACTCTCAGGTTTAACTTGTAGCGCTCGATCTTAGTGAACTAGGGATTGTAAGCGTTCGTCCCTAAATTGGTATTTACAAGAAGTGATCTTGAGCGTTCGGTATTGGGTATTAGTGATTGCAGTCGTTCGCCCTTAATATGGATTCTTAGTTTTTAATCTTGAACGTTCGGTTTTGGTTGATTAATAAGCGTTCGGTCTTAAGTTGCTTATTCTTAAGTTTTGGATCTCGAACGATCGTTTTGGGGTATTAGTGATTAAATGAGCGTTGGGTAGTTAGTTTCTGCTGATCGATTAAGTATTGATTTTTAGCACCGTTCAGTTAGGTGTTGATCCTGTACCAATTGATGATGTTATTCTGTAGTGATCCTTCGTAGTGAGCGTTCAGTTTTAAATTGATATTCGTAAGTTTAATCTTGAATGTTCGGCCTTAAGTTCATACTATTAAGTTTGGATCTTTAGCGTTCGGTTTTGGTGTATTAGTAAGCGTTCGGTCAAACGTTCGGTTTTGGCGTATTAATGATTGGAGCATTCAGTCTTGAACGTTTCTGGTGTATTAGAAATTGTAGCGTTCGAATAAAATTAGTAGCCTCAGGATTTGATTTAGTACCGCACGGTCAGAATTGATTTAGTACCATTCGGTCAGGTTTTGATTTAATACTGTTCGGTTAAATTGTAATCATTCGGCCAAGGATCCAGTCATCCTTTTAGTATTCGGTTAAATGAGTTTCAACCCTAGCGTTCGTTCCTATAGTGTTCTGTCTCGTAGTGATCGTTCGTATGGAACGACCGATCTGGATGATGTTAATTCTCAGGGAGTACTTGTCAAAGGTAGTGTTAGGAGTAGGCTTGATATTTGAGCGTTCGTCTTTTTAGTGTTCGGTTTAATAACGTTTGGTGTTTTAGTGTCAAGTCTAAGAGATTGATTTTAACGTTCGTTCAGCCAATATCCGATTTCTGTGTGGTGTTCGGTGTTAGCGTTCGACCGAATAAAGTTTAATACAGTGGGTGTTCGGTATTAGCGTTCGGCCGAATAGTGTTTGGTTGTGGTGCTTGGTGTTAGCGTTCGGCCAAATAGTGTTTAATGGTGCTCGGTTTTAGCGTTCGGTCAAATAGTGTTCAATCTAATATGGTGCTCGGTTTGTAGCGTTCGGCCTGATTATGCTTGATCTTTAGCGTCCGTCCAAATAGCGTTCGGTGAATAGTGTGTGGTGAATAGTGTTCGGCCAATAGTATTCGGTTCTAAGTTTACTTTGTTGTTGTTCTGGGTTGAATTGATTGTGCACAATGTTTGGAATATATATACTGTGATGTGATTTACGTGAGAAGTATGTGAATGTATGAGGTATGTTGGATTTACTGTGATAATATGGGGGTATCTGGTTATTCATGACTTGGGTTAAGTTTCAAAGTAACAATATGATTCATGGACGTAATTCCATGATCCTCAAGGAGAGGATACATGGTGGTGGACGTAATTCCATGATCCTCAAGGAGAGGATACATGGTGGTGATTTGGGGGTGTACAGAATGATTGCATGGTAGCTCAGTCTTGGGGGTTTTCCTGACGCTCCAATGGTCTTTCATTCTCAAGTAGAGAGGATTGATCCATGTGGTGAGGAGTAGCAGGAGGTCCTAGTCTTGGAGGCTTCCAGGATGCTCCAGGGCGCGGAACGGACTAACCTCGTGATGGTGGTAGGGTAGAACCCATTGGCAATGGCTTCGCAAAGCACTAGAGGCCACCACGAGTGCATAACCCGCCATAGCTCGGTAATCATTTTGGTCCGGACGAGTCGGTCTATAAAGCAACAAGTCGGGGTATAAAGTAACAGGTCTTGTGATGTAAGCTTACCATGTTTGGATGACTTTTGCATGTCATGTGAGTGTGGGAATTGTGGTTTAATGAGTATGCTTTAATTGTTCTTTTATACGAATCTAAGTATGATAACATTAATTAACTGTGCTATATGTATAACATGCTTTTTATATCTAGCTCACCCTTGCATTGTTTGTGTTGTGTGCTGTTTGGGTATGTTTCTTTGGCGATGATCATCCACTTGGATGGGAGTAGATGTTGTCGAGGAGATTCCCTTGGAGCAGGAGTTAGAAGATACCGAGGTTGCAGTTTAGTCTGTTAGGAATTTTCCTATTCGAACACTTGTGGTGTTCAATCCTTTAAACTGTTTAAGTTTAAATTTTCGTCTCTTTTATTTGGATGACTGTAATTCCGCATTTAATTACACGTCATACTCCGACTGTTCTCTTTATTTAGATGTTGACGTCTATATTATATAATATTGGTTATTATATAATCGGGATGTTACATTAATGGTATCAGAGCAGTTCTTTCCTTAGAAACCTATAGGTTGTGGGTGTGCTTCGTCTGTGATTGCGTACTCTGGTCTTGTTTAGGAAGTTGTATTAGTTTGAGTCAGGCTAATGGTCTTTCTCTCTGTGTGAACAGAAGATGGCACCTACGTCTCCTCATCTTTCTTCCCCGCGAGTCGATCAACTTGACCTCAATCAGATGCTGAATGCGGTGCTCCAGGCGTTGCAACAGCATAATGCTGCGTTGGTTCAATAGAACACCGTTGCATTGCAAAACCTTGCCGCAAGGGTATCGGCAGAGAACGCGAGTGTCTTCCGAGAACACTCAGAGGGAGTTCATGGAAATGATGACTAGTGCCAGGAACACTCCAAGTGTTTCTTCCTTTGTTGTTCCTATGCAAGAGTGGAGCTTGGAGAGCTTTCTGCAACATCGCCCAACAAGATTCGCTTGAAAGTGCAGCCCTGATGAAGCTAATCACCGGTTTGGAGACGTGGAGAGGATATTCGAACCCAAGGGGTTACACATCAGAGAGTTCCCTACATTGGTGGAGATGTCCCGTGATCTAGAGAAGACGAAGAAGGAATCTGAGGGACAGCAGAATCAGCCTGCTAGGAATGGGGGATCATCTGGATCTCGTGGTGGAATTAGCACTAAGAAGACCCCTTACGCTAGACCATCTTTTTCTTCTGGGTCTAAGGGTTCATCCTATCATTTTGGTCCGAACGCTCGTCTAGTGTGGACGCACGAGAGGACGCTCGTCCAGCGAGAAGAGGACGCTCACCCTGTGGACGCACGAGAGGACGCTCGCCCAGCGAGAAGAGGACGCTCACCCAGTATGGACGCACAGTGGACGCTCGCTCAGAGAGAAGTGGACGCTCGTCCAGTGTGGACGCACGAGAGAACGCTCGCTCAGCGAGAAGAGGACGCTCGTCTAGAGAGGACGCTCAGTGGACGCTCGGCCAGCGAGAAGTGGATGCTCGTCCAGAGAGGAGGCTCAGTGGACGCTCGCCCATAGAGAGGAGGATGCTCGCCCATATAGGTTCGCGCCCGAGCGCGACAGAGAGGGCGCCAGGCGCGACTTTTCCAGAGTGGTTCGCGCCCGGGCGCGACTGAGAGGGCGTCGGGCGTGACTTTTGCTGATGTGTCAGATTGAGCTTATTTAACCCTAAAACGCGAAGGGGTTTTGGTCTTTGGTTCTTTGGAGGCGCGATTTCACGTCTGGAGCTTATGGAGGGCGCGAGGAGCTTGTGGGAACATCTCCTCCTCTTCCTTTGGGTCTCCTTCTTTTTCCATCTTCCATGTTTGTAAGCTTTAGGGTTCTCCATGGAAATGGAGAACCAAACCCATCTTGTTGGGGATAGTGTTAGCCTCTGAATTCTTGTGTATTTGTTGAATGATTTTATTATATATATGCCTTTTCTATCAATTGCTAGTATTCTTGTTTCTGATCTTAAAGCTTGCATGTAATGGGGACGTTCATGACTTGATTTTGGGGTTTCATGGATTATGGGGACGTAAGATGGAACCTAGAACTGAAACAAGAGTCCTTGTGGTTCATTGATTCTAGGGATGGAAGATGATTCACATGTTATCTTAGATCCTAGTTCTTAATGCGGGTTTGCTTGTTAGATTGTCCAAGGGATTGGAGTTTGATAAGGAAAACCTAGGCTCTTTCACCTAAGGGATTAGGGCTAGAGTGTTTTAGTGGATTGACTTTAGTAAATTGATAAAGAGGAGATGAAATTGGTTATACACAAGAGTGCATTGGTGAAAACTAACCTTAACATTGTCATTTCATACCATTTCTAGTCTTTTCCATTTCCAAGTGCCTTCAATACCAAAGTCCAACCTGGTAATTACTTATGAATTTATCTTTTTGCACATATTCTTAAATGTTGAGCTGTTCTTGAGTCTAGATGAGTTGTTAATCGCACAATTCTCTAGTATTACGAGTCTCTTGGGAAAATGATACCTGGTCTTACCACGGTTTTTGGCGCCATTGCCGGGGACTCGTGTCAATACTAGACTTTTGTATGATTTTTAACTTGTGTAGACTTGATTTTGTATATAGAACTAACTCTTTTGTTGTAAATAGATTTTCACTTTTATTTGGGCTAATTTGTGGCTTTAGCCTAGTTGTGTCTAAGCGTATGCAGGGAGATGTTCACATAAGGAGGACTGCAGCCTCAAAAGCATCATGAAGACCCTGAGATTGAAGGAATTATAGGACACAAGGAGACAACTATTTTGAGCATCACAAACTGCCCCAAATTCTTCCTCCCTTGAAGATGCTCCAAGTGCTAAGTGAAAGATGAAGAAGAAAGGGAGAAGGAAAAGAGAAAGACTAGTCACCACCACCCTTTGATGAGAGACAAGGAGCTCAAGCCTAGCAAGCCAAAGTTGATCAAGAGGATTGAGTATTTAAAGATGTCAAGGTAGTGGAATGGCTAAGATGAAGAGAATTATGCTAAGAGAGTTGATTTGGTGGCTAGAAAGTGTTCAAGAATAGTTGGTGAAAGGAGCACACCAACAACAACATTTGCACTTCATTGAGTAATCCGTCAACATTTTTTCCTTAAACGGATGTTGACATCCGTTGAAGGATTTTGACATCCGTTGAAGGATGTCACCTCTGTTTAAAGGTTACGTTTTTTATTTTAGGGTTTTATTTGAAGGTTTATTCGAATACGCACCTTGACAACATTAGAGTTTTGATTCCACCACCACCACATTACCTTCTTCAATCGTAGATACTCCACCACCACGAAAAACGACATCAGAGTTTTGATTCCGCCACCCATTGCATGTCGAAGATGAACAAGAATGCGACTTCTGCACTTCATTATCCATCACTTCGAATCGAAGAAAGAACGCACACCCTCCCACTTCCAACTACATAATCTTCATCCACGAACACCGGCGCTTCGAATCGAACAAAGAATGGGATTTTTTCCCTCACGCGAACCCTAATAGTAAGAACCCCCAATTTGTTTCCCAACCTCAGGTGCATTTCTCAATTAAAGGGGGCTACCCTTTGAGTTTTTCAATTTTCCTAGTATGCCCTTACCCAAAAGTGAATATACATATGTGCATACCAATTATTTAATACAAAAATCGTTTTAAATGCCACGTCTGATTAGTAAATGCATTGACCATGCCACGTAACCAATACTGTTACGGCCATTTGTGCAATTTAACGGTAGACCTCTACTTGATTCAATTTTACAAAAATAAGGACTCAATTGATACGCCGAAAAGAAAGAGGACCTATTTGAAATTCATGACCAAAATACGGACCTACTGAGACATTAAACCTATTATTTACTTTATGTTCATATTAAATATTTGCGTATTTTCATTTTGATAGTTTTTTTAAACATTTGCAGAGAAAATCAAAAAATTGACTTGCATATAGTTAATTTTAAATATTGAAACAAGGTAGCTTTCAATATTTACTTAATACAATGTGTTTTAAAAATGAGTGGTTAGTTAACTTTATGCATTTTGATACATTTGTTGTTACTTTTTACTTTGGTATAGGAAAAAACTAATGTTGTTAAGCAATGCTTAAGAATGTTGTAATAGTTGAAAAGAAATTTTAGAATATCAAGTAAAATTATGGAAAGAAAAACATTATACCAGTTTTTGGTTAATATAGTTAATTTGGTTGAACATTAAACCTATCTTCCTTGAGTAACATATGATAATTTGATTTAAAGTATTGTAATTTTTAGTTTATTCATTATAAGTCACACCCTTTTTATTGTTTTATTCACTTATTTGTAATTATATTTAGTCACCATATTTCTCCTTTGTTATAGACAACATAAAAAACATTGTATCTTAATTTTCATTTAAAAGCATGCAAGTTTTTATAAAAAATTGTAGAGTGTGAAAGATTTTATTTATTTATTTAATATTCAATTTTGGTTATTACTAAGTGAAACTTTAAAATATATAATTCATTATTTTATTATATCAATATTAAATTTTCACCAAATACATGATGAATGAATAAGCTTTTTATATAATTATTTTATATTGGTTATACAGTTTATATATATATATATATTATATAACTTTAACTTATGGAAAAAGTTTCACATATAACGTGAGTTACATAATGATGAATTGATGTTATATGTCAATTTTTTTTGACAAAAAAATGGAAACAAAATGATACTTTTACATATTTAAATTCAAATAATACACATATAGAGAAAATTTCACCACTAGCCTCCACTATGGATGTCAATGTTCTGATCCCAAATTTATTAAGTGAGATTGTTAGGATCAATCAATCCTCATTTAAGGTATTGTCCATTTTGACTCTATAGAGTTTAGTCATTGTTTTGTTCTTAAAAGATGTTTTGGAAGATGAAAGGAAGAATGAGTGTTTAAAATAATAGGTCTAGTCTCCTAAACGATGTGTGACTATTAAGTGTGGTAGAAATAAGTACATTATAAAAAAAGAGAAGCACTAGGTGGTGGTGATTTTTGTGTAGAATGTTGGTTACACATGATTAAAGGAGGAAACATAAAAAATAAGAAGGGAGTTGTTGTTAAACATGGTGAGGTGACTTCACATGGTGGATTTTTTTATGCAAAGATGACTTTGCATAAAAGTGATGTGTTGTAATAAGAGATTTCTTACATGAGTAGCATCATGAAAGCAAACAAAGATGAAAATGATGCTCAAAAACAAAAAATAATTACACCTTGATATTGCCCATATATTACATTAAATCTTATTATAACTTATGGTTATAATAGGAACTAATGTATTAAGTGAAATACTATATTGATTCTTAATAAAATCAATGTAATATTTGAGGACTTATTTATACAAATGTCACTACATTGTTTTTATGACAGTAACCAAAGTAACATATACAATATTATTTTACCATACATATTAAAATGACTATTGTGAGTATTAAAGATACACTTTTCCAAAATGGTTAAACTTTTATATAGAATTGTTTAATTTTAAACAAAAAAGAGAACAGATTCTACATGAAAGACTTGAATCCAAATAAGATACTAAGTCAAGAAAACTTTAACCATTGATAAAAGGAAAGTATGAATTTATTGACAACCACAAACCAAAAATTAAACATATTCAACGCAATTATTAGTATATTATAGATTACGGAAGGAGGTCATCAATTGGTAGCGTTATGTGGTGACTTTTGCATGGATTGTTGCCTTCATGCAATGGAAGGAGGCAACATCGTGAAGAAAGAAGAACAAGGTTATTACTATGTGTGGAGTGTCAATACCCAATTTCGTCCGGATTAACTAAATAATAGGTCTCTTTCTATTTTTGATTTGTTTTCTTTTATTTTCCGCATTTTTATTTTATTTTATGTTATTATTTTTAGTTTCATTTTACTATTTTGTATTTGATTTTAAAAAAAAAGGGGAAAAGCAAAAAGCCAAAAAGAAAAGAGGTTTTGCAACGTGAAAAAAAAAGAAGGAAAAAGTTTTTTTTAAAGGAGCAGTGTACGTGTGTGTTGGAAGCAGGGGGAGCAAAACGTTTTCTGCTGCTGGGTGATGGCAGAGGCGGGTTGTAGGGTACTAGTACATTCGATTTGGGCATACAGAATTGGCAGGGATTTCGACACAAAAAGACAGAGGGAGATGGAAGGGGCATCAACAAAAAAGCAGAGGAAGGAGGATAGGAGGGGAGAAGGAGGAAGGCTTCTTCATCTTGGAGGATCATGCATTGTTGAGGGGGAGCTTTTCACAGCAAAGAGAGGAGGGTCTTGGTGAGGAACGGATCACTGGAACAGAGACAATGAAGAGGAATATAGAAGCTAGAAAGAAAGAAATAAAAGAGTGGCAGAACAGAGGGAAGAAGTAGCACGAGCATCAACTGGTATGTTATGAATTTGTATAAAGGTTTGAATGTGTTTCTGTAATGTCTTGTTAATAGTTGAATGCTTAGCTATGATGTTATACCCCGTGAGTTACCGTGTTGATTCTTTTTATCATCCATTCACTTACTCATAATTTATTCTACTTCATTCATCAGTAAACCTCAATCACAATTTTCCTCACAAAGATAAAAATAAAATAGAAAGTGCATTGCAATTCATAGGGATGGTATCACATGAGAATAGAGGTTAGAATGATCAAAACAATACTTGATCCGAACCTACCCATTCACCCATTCACGGATCATGTACATTTCTTCTCTGATCTGCTTTGTATCATCCTCGAATCCCACATTTCCCCTTACTAAACTCCCTGCAATTATACCTCAGTAGCTACTACACGATGCATCTTCTCCTTCATAATCCCATTGTTGTCTTCCTGCCATTATCACATAAGTGGTTTCCTTTTCTTTTGTTCCATCCAAACCTGCAAGGAGAAAGTCACAAAACCAGAGATAGCCAAGCCGCCATAAACTCTACAATTTCAATTCGGCTGATCCAATCACCCAAACAGTAGCTTGAACATCTTTCCCATGCGAGAATTGACTCAGCCACCGTGAATCTCCCTCACCGTTCCCCATTCAAACCGCAAGACCATCTTTTTCCTACAACCTCCACTACCGAGTGCAACAGCCACTTCAAACTAATCATCAGCGTGAAATCCCCAGCACCACCATTCACCATCACAAAACCCCTTCTTCTCCTCTCGTTTCTCCCATCCTCGGAACCCAATCATCCTTCCCCCACTCACAACACAGTCATCAACAAAACCTATTCGTCTCAACTCTCAACCCAACTCCAACTCTCAAGATTTCCTGCGCAAAGTTGTGATATAGCCATGGAAGAGTTTGAGTCTGTGGAGCGTGCCGCTAAGGTGGCGGCGGCAGCAGCGGAGAAGAGAAGGAGGGAGGTAGAGGAGCGAGGGCTTGTGATGGAGCCAAATTCCAGAGGAAACCAGTGGCCTAAAGCTCCCAGATCAGAGGTGTGGTAGATGTGTTGGTGTGCAGCGGAATTGATGAAGTAAATGGTGATGGAGATGTTTGAATGAAGCAAGGTAAAATGAGTGAAGCCTCTCAGCTCAGAAAGCCTTCATATAATGGAAGGAAGCTTGAGAGAAAATGAAGAATTAGCAAGCAATTTTGACTCAAGAGCAGAATGCAAGACTGGAATATATTTCTCAGCATTTGGGCATAGCTCTAAAGTACCATACAAGGAAGAAACCATCCTATTTATAAGTGAAGATGGTTCTCTTTTCTGAATTGAACTCCCGCCTAATTTCAAATGGGAAGCCTAACAGCAACACCAAATCCTTCCAGCAAATCCCATGCCTTGCTCCAAGTCAGCTCCTCACGTGTTTGAACACCTTCTCATCCAACGTTGGGCTATTTTGGGGTTTTGGCTGGGTGCATATGACTTTGGCAGCAAGCTTCTCCAACCAGGCCTTCCTTTCACGTGCCAAATGCCATGTTGGCAGCTGCTCCCTCCAATTTATTTAATCCTACAAAACAAAGTAAACATGCTTAATTAAGAGAAGAAGGTTTAAGATAATTCACCTTCCATAGAAGCAAAATATTAAGTGATCCTTCTTCCTCTTGAACTCTCATAGCCATGGCTCTAGTAAGAGGTCCAATGTATGTCTTAGATGGTCTTCCATCAGACCCTCCCTCTTGAGAAGGATCTGTCCTCAGATCTGTTGCATCCTATTGATCATCTCCTGTGAAAGGAATTAAGTCACAGATGTTAAAAGTATGACTGACACCATAACTTTCAGGAAGATCTAAGATGTATGCATTATCATTTATCCTTTTGACCACCTTGAATGGACCATCTCCTCTTGGACTAAGTTTGGACTTCCTTTGAGAGGGAAATCTTTCCTTTCTCAAATGAAGCCAAACTAGGTCTCCTTTTTCAAAAACTATTTTCTTTCTCCCTTTGTTGTTGTATTCTGTATATTTTTGAGTTTGTTTTTCAATTTGGTTTTTGACCTTCTCATGTAACTTCTTGATGAACTCCGCTTTAGAAACACCTTCTTTATGAAGAAAAAGAGATGGTTCTGGAAGAGGTAGTAAATCAAGAGGTGTGATAGGATTAAAACCATAAACAACCTCAAAAGGAGAAAGATTAGTAGTCTTGTGGACTACCCTGTTATAAGCAAATTCAATATGAGGTAGATGTTCATCCCAAGATTTATTGTTACCTCTTATTATTACCCTTAATAATGTAGATAGAGATCTATTAACTACTTCAGTTTGCCCATCAGTTTGTGGGTGACATGTAGTAGAAAATAGAAGTTTAGTCCCAAGCTTTTCCCATAAAGTTTTCCAAAAGTGGCTTAGGAACTTCACATCTCTATCAGACACTATAGATTTGGGTAAACCATGCAATCTCACTATTTCCTTAAAGAAGAGTCGAGATATATAGCTAGCATCATCTACTTTGTGGCAGGTGTCAACACCCAATTTCGTCCGGATGACTAAATAATATAGGTCTTTCTTTTTTTATTGCATCTTATTTTATTTTATGTTTTTTATGAATTTTATTATTTTATTTTGTTTTTTTATTTCATTTGATTTTTCATATAAGTATTTTAAAGAGAAAGCAAAAAGAAAAAAAAAAAGAAGAGAAAAGGAAAAAACGGTTACTCCCTCACGCACACGGACACATGCACTGCCCTTTTGGCTCTCCACCACCCCTCTGCTCCACACACACCCGTAACCACCCCAACAACTTTTCCTTTTTCACTCCCAACTCCATTACCTCCAAGGGAGAGGCCATTCACTCCAGGGAGGGCTCTCCGCATCACACAACACTCAATCCTCCTCCATTCTCTGTCAATGATGGCAACTCATATACACCTATTACCTTAGCCATAGGGACACGGGGGATCAGAATCTACCATTTTTATCCATTTCCTCTTCATTTTCATCTAAAACACCATCTCCAACATCATCAACACTTCCACGGCCAAACACCCATCCTCCATACTCACGCTCACAGCCCATATCCATCTTCATTTTTCATCACTCACGGCTACAAGAAATTCCTCAACCATGGCCTAATTTCAAATCTCTCTCTACCCTTCTCCATACTCTGTCGACACCGAAAGAACCCCTTATCACCTCCAATCCCATTATCATCATCAATCCTGACTTCTAATACCAAAATCCCCCAAATACCTTTTTCCTGCAAAGAAAAGAGAATCAATCCAAGCATTCAGTCAATACACATAACAAATCCAGCCTCCCCACACTCATATGCGCACACCACGGGCTTACTGTTTCCCAGTAGACAAAATATCAAACGAAAAAAGATGATGAAGAGGAAAAGAGCTCCAGTGACGGCCGGTGATGGTCTTGACGGTGGGC
Source organism: Vigna umbellata (assembly GCF_029865625.1). NCBI lineage: Eukaryota > Viridiplantae > Streptophyta > Magnoliopsida > Fabales > Fabaceae > Vigna > Vigna umbellata. The sequence continues at coordinate 16,534,886 of NC_142171.1, read as the reverse complement.
AGCTGGGCTAGTGATGGTCTCGGCGGTGGACGGCTGCGCTCGCAACACCTTGGGCTACAACTTGCAGTGTTTGATTTCAGTGGAAGGGAAGAAGATAATCATCTCCTCGCGCGTAAAGGGGAGAAGCAGGGAGGAAGACCCAATACGGCGGCTAGCAATCCATCCGGAAGGGAGCATCGACACTGGCAATGGTGGCATCCTAGGTTGTTTAGTGGTGGAGCTGAGGCGGTTGCCGGTGTGGGTCGCGTGCACCGATAGCGAATCTGGGCCGTGCGAGAATAAGACTGGTGGAAGGTGGTGGCGTGGGGGCCGATTTGGCGGCACGCAGGGAAGACGCCCCTTCATCGGATTTCTGGGCCGGGAGAGGAGTCAAGATGTGGCGCGGTGGCTGGTTCGGAGAAGCTTGGCGCGACAACCAGTGGGTCTGTGGCGGCGATCAGCGCACAGGTGGCGCCCCGGTTTGCAGCTGGCGACGGCCGGTCTGGTGGAGGCCGCAGTGTGCTTGCGGAGGTGACGCCCGTGAGCCTCTTTGGTCCTATGCGGAAGAGGAAAGCCCTAAGTGTGCAAGGTCTCTGAATGAAAAATGAGATGAAGTTGGGGAACCCCTAATGGGTTTCTGATTGGGGTCAAGAGGCCTTGGGCCTGGTGTGGTTTGCTTCCCTTTTCCTCCTACCACATGCACAATTCTATTCACACCCCCTTCCATTTGGGCTGAAACCCATTCTGTTTCTGCAAACAAAAATAAAAGAAGAATTGGGCCTGTGCACACTATTTCGGGATGCACCACCATTTTCATCTTTACACCTTGGCAGATTCAAAGTTGGAGAAAAAGAACTTTGACCCAAACCAAAAGAGCCTCAATTTCACTCCACACCTCTGGTTTTTATTTCTGTACCCCTATTCATGTTGGGCTTTTCTCTTGCTTTATTTTTATGCTTTTGTTTTCTTTTTATTAGTTAGTTTTTTATTGCATGTAACCCCTTTATGATAGTCCACGCGCTTTTGTTTTTATTTATATCGGTTAGACTTGTTTGTTTTATTCTCCATAAAAATTACAAAAAATATTTTGAAAAGGTTTAAGCACACGTGCGACCGCTCGCGTAGGCCTTGTGCTGAAAATCTTTTCCCTTTCTTTTACAAAAGTTAAAAATCCAATAAAAATATTTTGAAAAGGTTTAAGCACACGTGCGACCGCTCGCGTAGGCCTTGTGCTGAAAATCTTTTCCCTTTCTTTTACAAAAGTTAAAAATCAAATAAAAATATTTTGAAAAGGTTTAAGCACACGTGCGACCGCTCGCGTAGGCCTTGTGCTGAAAATCTTTTCCCTTTCTCTTACAAAAGTTAAAAATCAAATAAAAATATTTTGAAAAGGTTTAAGCACACGTGCGACCGCTCGCGTAGGCCTTGTGCTGAAAATCTTTTTCCTTTCTTTTACAAAAGTTAAAAATCAAATAAAAATATTTTGAAAAGGTCTTAAGCACACGTGCGGCCGCTCGCGTAGGCCTTGTGCTAAAAACCTCTTCTTCTTCCTTCAATAAATTTACAAAAATATGTTTTAAAGGTTTAAGCACACGTGTGACCGCTTGCGTCGTCCTTGTGCTAAAAACCTTTTCTTCCTTCCTTAAATAAATTTACAAAAATATGTTTTAAAGGTTTAAGCACATGTGTGACCGCTCGCGTCGTCCTTGTGCTAAAAACCTTTTTCTTCTTTTCTTAAATAAAATTTCAAAAATACGTTTAAAGGTTGAACACTCGTGCGATCGTCCGCATCAGCCTAGCACTCAATACCCTTAAGTTTTCCTAAATAAGTAGATAACGGTATGAGTGCTCGTGTGATCGTTCGCATCGGCCTAGTGCTTAATATCGTTATCTCTCTTTTCAAAAATAATTAAAAATATTTAAATATCATTTTAAAGGTATGAGTACTCGTGCGACCGTTCGCGTCGGCCTAGTACTCATTACCTTCTTTTTCTCGAAAATATTAAAAACATATAAAATCTCCAAAAATTAAAAACATCTGTTTTTCCAAACAACAAACAATCTTTTAGCTAGAACTACGTAACCCTGATTTCTCATTTTGAATGAGAATACGTAGGAGCAAGGTCAATCCTTGTCGGGCCCAAAAAACTAAAAAAAATATGTTTTGTTTATTTAGAATTTTATTTTAGGGGATAATTAAACATTTTGAAAAACCACATCATATTCGTGCATTTAGTTAAAGGTACTGCCTTAGGGCAGGCGTTGTGGGGTGCTAACACCTTCCCCACGCGTAACCGACTCCCGAACCCAATCTTTGGTTTTCGTGGACCGTGCTTTATCGTTTTGAGGTTTTTCCATAGTTTTCCATAATAAACTATGGTGGCGACTCCAAATCACTTTTTAAAACACGTTTCCTTTTTGGATCGTCGTCCCGTCGCGATTCCGGTTGCGACAGCAGGGTATAAAATGAGCCATTTTACTAAAACGATCTACTACCACAAAGATAGAATCATAACCCCTTTGAGTTCTTGGTAATCCTAGGACAAAGTCCATGCTTATGTCCTCCCAAGGGGTATTAGCTATGGGAAGAGGTGTATAGAGTCCATGAGGCATAATCTTTGACTTAGCTTGTAAACAAGCTATACATTTAGAACAATGCCTTTGAAAATCTATTCTCATGTGTGGCCAATAAAATTTACTTTTCAAAATGTTTAGAGTTTTATCAACTCAATGATGGCCCATAAGTCCTCCTCCATGACTCTCTTTGATAAGAAGTTTTCTAATGGATCCTTGGGGTATACAAAGTTTTCCTTTATTAAAAAGATACCCCTCAGAAAGATAGAATCCATCAAAAGGCTTCTTAAGACATGATGAATAAATGGATGCAAATGTTTCATCATTTTCATACAACTCTTTTATGTCATCAAATCCTAATATTTGGGATCCTAGGGTTACTAATAATGCATGTCTTCTAGATAAAGCATCCGCAACAACATTAGTACTCCCCTTTTTGTGTTTGATGACATAGGGAAATTGCTCCAGATATTCCACCCACTTGGCATGTCTTTTGTTTAGCTTTGCTTGCCCTTTTATGTACTTGAGAGATTCATGGTCAGTGCGGATGATGAATTCTCTAGTAACCAAGTAATGTTCCCAAGTTTTTAAAGCTCTAATGAGGGCATATAACTCTTTGTCATAGGTAGGATAGTTCAAGGTAGGTCCCCTAAGTTTTTCACTAAAGTAAGCTACGGGATGTCCTCCTTGTATTAAAACAGCTCCTATACCTATCCCAGATGCATCACATTCTAATTCAAAGGCTTTGGAAAAATCAGGTAAAACGAGAATGGGTGCATGAGTTAACTTATGTTTCAAAGTCTCAAAAGACAACTCTTGCTTATCACCCCAAAGAAAAGGAACATCTTTCTTGACTAACTCATTTAAAGGAGCAGCTATGGTGGAAAAGTCTTTCACAAATCTCCTATAAAAACTAGCTAGCCCATGAAAGCTTCTTACTTCTCCTATATTTTTAGGGGTTGGCCATTCTTGTATAGCTTTGATCTTCTCTGGATCAACATGCACACCTTCTTTTCCAACTTTGAAACCAAGGAAAATCACACTTTCTTGACAAAAAGTACATTTGTCAAAGTTGGCAAAGAGGTGATGTTCTCTAAGAAGAAGCAAGACTTCCTTGATATGTCTAAGATGGTCTTGAAGATTTTGACTATAGATTAAGATGTCATCAAAGTAGACCACTACAAATCTGCCTATGCATTCCCTAAGCACATGATTCATTAATCTCATGAATGTACTTGGAGCATTGGTCAAGCCAAAGGGCATGACTAACCATTCATACAAACCAAACTTGGTCTTGAAAGCAGTTTTCCATTCGTCTCCTTCATGAATTCTTATTTGATGGTATCCACTTTTAAGATCAATTTTGGTGAAGAGATTTGCTCCATGTAATTCATCCAACATGTCATCTAGCCTAGGAATGGGATGCCTATATTTGACAGTTATGTTGTTGATGGCCCTACAATCTGTACACATTCTCCAAGACCCATCCTTTTTAGGGACCAAAAACACAGGCACAGCACAGGGACTTAAACTCTTTTGGATCCACCCTTTGTTCAACAAGTCATTAACTTGTTTCTCTATTTCTTTTGTTTCCATAGGGTTGGTTCTATAGGCTGGCCTATTGGGTAGGCTTGCCCCAGGTACCAAATCTATTTGATGTTCTATTCCCCTCAAAGGTGGTAATCCACTTGGTACCTCTTTGGGAAATATATCATCAAATTCCTTTAAAAGTTTTTGCAACCCCTTCGGTAGAGAACCAAGTCCATGAGTGATTGAAACAAATGCCTCTTTGCAATAAAGAAGGAAATGAGGTTGTCCAAGAAAAAGATTTTTGGAAATATTTAAGGTTTGAGGTTGGACAACTTCATGGGCTGAGGCATGGGTTACCAAATTCTTTCTTTCTTTCTTATTTTCTTTTTTCTTTTCTCCATCCAACTTCTTCTTAAGAATTATTTGGTCCTCTCTTACTTGTGAAGGTGTAAGAGGACACAAAATAATTTTCTTTCCCTTGTGTTGAATGGTGATTTTGTTGGTGACTCCATCATGTAAAGCTTGTTTATCATATTGCCAAGGTCTTCCAAGTAATATGTGCCCAGCTTCCATTGGTACTATATCACAAACAATTTGATCTTCATATTTGCCAATGGAAATGGGTACACTTACTTGTTCTTTAACTACTATTCCATCATCCTCTTTGATCCATTGAAGTTTGTAAGGTTTAGGATGAGGAGTAGTGGTTAAGCCAAGCTTCTCTACCATTCTAGAACTACAACAGTTGCAACAAGAGCCACTATCCACTATCATTGAACATGTCTTTTCTAAAACTTTGCATCTTGTGTGGAATAGGTTCTCTCTTTGTGACTGTTCTAATTCTACATGTTTACTTTCCAGGAGTCTCCTTACCATAAGTAAGTCACCATCACAAGGTAAAGCTTCTTCTTCTTCAGAAGTGGATGTTTCAGACTCACTATATGAAGAACCCTCACTTTCACTCTCATGCTCAAGGATGTAAGTTGACCTTCTATTGCGGCACTCAGATGCATAGTGCCCTTTTTCCCCACATCTAAAGCACTCCTTACTCTTATGATCTCTTGAAGGTTCTTTGACTTTTTCTTTTCCTCTCTCTCTCTCTCTCTTTCTTCATATCTTGGCTTGGTTTGACTACCCTCCCTCTTATACTCTTTCTTATGGTGAGAACTATGAGGGTAATCTTTCTTGGTGGAGCTTTTCCTCTTTAGTTGTTGCTCTACCCTCACACAAAGTTGGACTAACTCATTGAGATCATTGTAGGGTATAAGTTCAACCCTATCTCTTATGTCATAGTTGAGTCCACTTTGAAACCTAGCAATTGTTATCCTAGGTTCTTCTCTTATCCCAGCTCTCAACATGAGTAACTCCATTTTTTGTCTATATTCCTCAACACTCATGTTCCTTTGTTGGAGTTTATGGAGTTTATCCATTATCTCCCTATCATAGTAGGCTGATACATGCCTCCTCCTCAAGGCAGCTCTCATTTCATTCCAATACCTAATGGAAGGTAAGTGTCTTAGCCTATGGTCCTTGACTAAGGCTGTCCACCATATTAAGGCATAACCTTGAAAGCTTAGAGAAGCCATGGTGACTCTCCTTTCATCATCTATTTGGTGGCACTCAAACAATTGCTCAACTTTCATTTCCCACTCTAGGTATTCTTCTACATCATCTTTTCCATGAAAGGAAGGAAGATCAATCTTAGGCTCTCTTGGGTAATGCTCTCTAACTCTATGTTGTCTTCTAGGAGGCATTTGGTAGTGGTCATTATTGTGATGACTACTATTTTGCTCAATTTCACTTGGAGAAGATGATGATTCTTCTCTTCTCCTATGGGAAGACCTCTCTTTCTTTTTATCTTGATTAATCAAAAGTTGACTAATCATATCTTTGAGCTCACTAATCTCTTTATCCCTTTGTTCAAATCTTTGCTCAAATTCTTCCCTTAAAGACATTTCACTATTAGGTTTCAAACTTCCTTGTACACTTGATTGACTCATTCTTGTCAAAGAAAAATTTTCAAAAGGTTTTCAAAATGTTTGACAAGTAATGAATGAAAAAAAATTTTCACAAACTTTCTTTGTTTTTGGTGAAAAATTTCTAAGAGATTCTAGAAGTAAAAGATGTTTCTAAGTAGCTCCCAGGAAGAAGAGGTGAGTCACAAATGGACAAGCTTAGAAACCAAGTTCTTCCTTAGCCAGAGTTTCCTTAGAATATTCTTTTACTTTAGTTTCTAAGTAGAAATTCTTCAAATTCTTTTTAAATGTTATGAACCTACAAACCAAAGAAAGGTTTACTATATGCTATGCTATCCTAAATACCACGGAGACCTAAAAACAAAAGGATTACTCAAGACATTTAAGGCAAGCAATAAAGATGCAAGAATGTAAATGCTAGACGGCCCTAAGTGAAAGTGCAAGTGACACTTGGAGCCCCTTGACACACTTTCACACTAAGAAAACGAAATTGGACTATTACAATGTTCAATTGTGAGCTTGGAATTGCTTCAAAAGCATTTTCCCAAGTCACTTGGCACAACAACAGAAATATAAAAAAAAACTACAAGATTTCGTGATATGAGTACTCAAACAAGCTCAATTAAATGTGTAAAAATAGTGTGGACTTCAATCTTCAGCTGCTGCCAAGTGTATCTCAAAACAGTATGCAAGTTGTTCAAATTCTGGTGGCAAATTATGATGCTGTAATGTATTCTGCTGCTGTAATGTATTCTGCAGCTGCTGGACAACAGAGTTACATCTACTCAAGAGCTCCTAATTGCTTTTCATTTCAGCTTTCCCCTCACTTCCTAGTATGCTACCATCATAAGTAAAGGTTTCTGCAACTGGATGCTTCAGAACAGCTATCACAGTACCTTAAATCCACTCAAACAAAGCAAGCTAGATTTACCATTTTGCACCAGTTTTCCACACCAATTTCCAGCAATAATTGACAATTTTGGAAGCCAAAAATGTGGTAAACAAATGAACTAGGTATGGAAAAAATAGCAAGTACACAAAAGGAACCTACCAAAGGTGCTAGAACAGATTAAGAAAGCAATTAAAAACGCAAACACAGTTCAGAATTGATTCCAAATGCAAACTATTTGATAATTTTCAAAACTGTTTGATAAAATGCCCCAATGACTTTCAGATTTTTGAATTTTGATTTTTCAGGGCCTGTAATCTGGATTGCACAGTTCAACAGCTTTTTATCACTTGATATTACTTCTTTGAGTCATCTATTTCATTTTTAATCATGGAACCAGCTTTTTCACAATCCAGTAATGAATTTTTGCATCAAAATTACCAAACAGCAACTGGAAAACAGAACTGCACCAGAAAAAATTAAACTGAATTTTGGTGGTTTGAGATCCAAAACTATATGGAAATGTTTCAATCTTTGTTTGGACAGTTTCAACAATTTTTAATGATGATTTTGAACATGTTCAGACCTTAAGACAACTTAGTAACTGCCTATAATTCAAAATCATTGTTTCACTTCCATTTTCACTCAAAAATTGATGGTTTCAAATGCAAATTTGCATATAAATCATGTTTTGACCAAATGAACAGTACTAGCAACTTTGAACCATCAATTGAAACTTGCTCAAGCTATAAAACAGCAAGGAAACAGCAGATTTTCAAAATTCCCTACTGCTGTACCACTTATGCAGTAAATGGCACCAAAATAACCAACCAAATTCAGTTTTATGGAATCAAAGTTTGAATCAGCAAGGAAAAGACTCTAGGAAATGTGAATACACAGATCTAAGCTGGAATTAAAGATGCTTAGCATGACCAAACTCATATTAAACTATGCAATGAAAATTGGCACGGTGATAAACCAGATTTAAATCTGAAATAGCAAATGACTAGTGTCTATGCACAACCAAGCTATGCAAATTGCGTTTCATTGCTTGTTATGGTTGGCTACACTCTTAGCATCATTCAACAACACTGAACAATGTTGTATCAAGCTTTAGAATCAACCAAAACCAGTTGAAAACAGATTTGATGATTTAGAACAGCAAACAAAATTCTGCATCAGATTTAAACAGAATTTTAAAACCAGTTTGGCTTATTGAATGCTTCAGCCTATATTACCAAGGCTAGATCAACTCATCACTGCCTCTAATGGTAACAAACAGCTTGTATAGCACTGGTAAGCACAAAACTCAACAGAAACAATTTCAAAACAGTGACAACTATAAAACAGCAACAGTAGTTTGCACAAGACTTTAGACAAAACAGAATTTAAAGTTCAAAGCTGGAATTGACTCAAACAAGAAATGATTCACCGTTTAAAATGAAAAATGGACATAAAACACTATAAGAACACAGAATTAAAGGCTGGAACAAAATTACAGAAGCAGAATTAAAAGAACAAAAACTGACACAGAATTAAAACTGAAATAGAAACAGAAAACAGAAACAGAGATGGAATTCAGCAGAATTAAATTGCAGAATGAGAAGAAATGCTTAGCTCCTTGGTGCGTGGAGAACCTAAGCTCTGGATACCACTTGATGGAGCCAAATTCCAGAGGAAACCAGTGGCCTAAAGCTCCCAGATCAGAGGTGTGGTAGATGTGTTGGTGTGCAGCGGAATTGATGAAGTAAATGGTGATGGAGATGTTTGAATGAAGCAAGGTAAAATGAGTGAAGCCTCTCAGCTCAGAAAGCCTTCATATAATGGAAGGAAGCTTGAGAGAAAATGAAGAATTAGCAAGCAATTTTGACTCAAGAGCAGAATGCAAGACTGGAATATATTTCTCAGCATTTGGGCATAGCTCTAAAGTACCATAGAAGGAAGAAACCATCCTATTTATAAGTGAAGATGGTTCTCTTTTCTGAATTGAACTCCCGCCTAATTTCAAATGGGAAGCCTAACAGCAACACCAAATCCTTCCAGCAAATCCCATGCCTTGCTCCAGGTCAGCTCCTCACGTGTTTGAAGCACCTTCTCATCCAACGTTGGGCTATTTTGGGGTTTTGGCTGGGTGCATATGACTTTGGCAGCAAGCTTCTCCAACCAGGCCTTCCTTTCACGTGCCAAATGCCATGTTGGCAGCTACTCCCTCCAATTTATTTAATCCTACAAAACAAAGTAAACATGCTTAATTAAGAGAAGAAGGTTTAAGATGATTCACCTTCCATAGAAGCAAAATATTAAGTGATCCTTCTTCCTCTTGAACTCTCTTAGCCATGGCTCTAGTAAGAGGTCCAATGTATGTCTTAGATGGTCTTCCATCAGCTTGGCGCGGCAACTGACAGGATCTAAGGCAGCCATCGGCGCACTGGCGGCGGCCGGTCTTAGCGGAGGTGGTGGCGCACGTGTAGAGGAAGCAAACCCCTCCTTGGGTTGTCGTTTTCGAATAAAGACAGAGGGAGAGAAGGTGGTGGCGCCGCAGCCGACAGTGGATCCGGTGGCGTTCGGTGGCGTTCGGTGTCGCCAGCGAGGCTGTGGGATGAAGTGGGTGCTTGAGTGGTGGAGCGAGTATGTGAGGGAGAGACTCGGATCTTGGATGTTGAGTGCAAGTGATATAATGAGAGGAAGGAAGAAGAACCCCTAATGAGTTTCTGAGTAAAGAAGCTTTGGGCCTAGGCCAAGAATTACGTAGCGCACCCCCACTGCCCACTCGCACTCCTGTTCCGTTTTGGGCTTCAGCCCATTCCGTTTCTGCAAACAAAAAGAGGGTTTGGATCTGAGTACACTATTTCGGGATACACCCCCAGTTTCGTCCTTGCACCCGTGATGAATACCAAACTGGAAAGAAAAGGCTTTGACCCAAACTTAAGAACCTCAATTTCATTATGCACCTCTAGTTTTTATCTCTACACCCATATTCCTATTGGACTATTTTCTTGCTTTAATTTCATTTCTTGTTTTATTTCTTTATAATTTGTTTTATTTTTATTTTTATTTTTGTTTGTTCCCCGCACTTTAAATATTAAAAAATATGATAAATCACAAAAATACAAAAATAATTTTTTATTTATTTTCTAGTTTCTATTGTTTTATTTTAAACACTTACATAAATGTAATTTTATTTTATATATTTTTATGAGATTATTATTTTTATATTATAAAATTAAAAAGGGAAGAAATAATAAAAACGTAAAATAAAATATAAAAATAATATATAAAATAAAAAATAACAAAAATACGTTTTAAAGGTTAAGCACACGTGTGACCGCTCGCGTCGTCCTTGTGCTAAAAACCTTTTTCTCTTTCTCTTAAATAATAATAAAAATATTTTAAAGGTTTAGGCACATGTGTGATCGCACGCATCGTCCTTGTGCTAACACCTTTTCTTCTTCTTTTCTAAAAAATAATAATAAAATTTTTAAAGGTTTAGGCACATGTGTGATTGCACGCATCGTCCTTGTGCTAAAACCTTTTCTTCTTCTTTTCTAAAAAAAATATAATAATAAAAATATTTTAAAAGGTTTAGGCACATGTGTGATCGCACGCATCGTCCTTGTGCTAAAACCATATCTTCTCTCTTAAATAAAATTACGAAAAAGTGTTTTAAAGGTTAAGCACACGTGGGACCGCTCGCGTCGTCCTTGTGCTAAAAGCCTTCTCTTCTTTCTTTAATTAAAATAACAAAATATATTTTAAAGGTTGAGCACACGTGTGATCGCACGCATCGTCCTTGTGCTAAATACCTTTTCCGTTTATTTTATAAAAATATCAAAAAAATATAAAATCTTCAAAAAACTAAAAACATCAACAATTTCAAGGCAACAGACAATTTCTACCCAGAACTACGTGATCCTTGATTCTCCATCAAGATTGGAGATACGTAGGAGCAAGGCTAGTCCTTGTCAGGTTCACTTCCCAAAAATCCCAAAATCATTTCAGAACGAATTTTCAATCAATTTCTCAAACGAATCTTTCAATCAATTTCTCAAACAAATCTTTCAATCAATTTCTCAAACAAATCTCTCAAGCATTTTCAAAAAGAACTACGTAACCCTGATTTCTCATTTTGAATGAGAATACGTAGGAGCAAGGTCAATCCTTGTCGGGCCCAAAAAACTAAAAAATATGTTTTGTTTATTTAGAATTTTATTTTAGGGGATAGTTAAATATTTTGAAAACCACATCATATTCGTGCATTTAGTTAAAGGTACTGCCTTAGGGCAGGCGTTGTGGGGTGCTAACACCTTCCCCACGCGTAACCGACTCCCGAACCCAATCTTTGGTTTTCGTGGACCGTGCTTTATCGTTTTGTGCTTTTTCCGTAGTTTTCCAGAATAAACTATGGTGGCGACTCCAAATCTCTTTTCAAAACCCGTTTCTCTTTTTTGGATCGTCGTCCCGTCGTGATTCCGGTTGCGACAGATGGCGACTCCGCTGGGGATATATCGAGAGTCAGGCCATTTAATTAGATGCGCGAATTTGACATGATTTTTCTTTGTGTTTTTCTTCCCCTGTTTTTTTTCTTTATTTGTGTTTGATAGTTGGAATAACTGCATGTGAATTGTTGAATATGGAACCCTAGGGTAGAAAACATGTTTATATCTGCCTGGGAATTTTTTCTGGTTGTTTTGCAGGTGAGGGTTTGGGTATGCATTGCATTCTCCCTTCACACACACACTTTGTGCATATCATGAGTGGGGCCATATACCCGGGTCTGAGCGTAACTTAGAATTAGAGGAGTTGTGTAGCGGTGTCATTCTGGGATGTACTTCCTGTCTGGCTATCGTGAGAACTCCAACTAGAGTATGTTCTCTTCACTTGTGTCTCCTCATCTAGTTGATTACTCGATTGTTGTGGAGATGCTATGAAGGGGGCCATAGCTCTAGTGACCATTGACCTTTAAGTTTAGGGAACCATCCTGGTGAGATTGCATATGGTTGACCTTGAATCCGAAGCGTTGAACCTTATCTAGGGCACAAAGGGAGATATGTGCAGCCTTATAATCCTCATTTTTTGCTTAATAAAATCAAGCACCTTGTACATATCTTTATACCTTTTTTTTATATACACCTTTTTCTTTTATTTCTTTCTTTTTCTCATGCATTTTTACGGTCTTGTCACTGGTTCTAGTCAGAAAATTATAAATTTGTGATTGAGTCCTTAAGGTAAAGATGGAGATTAACATGGATTTTGAGTCGAGGGGTATTCGAGTTCATACATTCTGATGAAAAGACACCCATCAAGCAAAGGAGGATAATACGGGTGGATCAAGGGATCTGGTGAGAAAAAGATAGATCTGAAAGATGCATTCAAGAAGTGGTATAAGAATTTGATGAGCCTGTCAGAGGTGAAGAGTTTGGGCAAATCTTAAATACACCTCCCGAGGGAAAAACTCTATGCAATTATCTTGGGTAGTATACCCATGTCTTGCAGCGAGCGAGAATTATAAAAGTACCCCTATGAAGTTGGAGGATGAATTCACACTTAAGGGTAAGGTGAAGGGCCTTTGTCAAGGATACCTAGAGTGGTACTTGCGTTGAAAATTGGAAACAATTACGAATGTACTAGCTCTTATCCTCTATGGTGTCATGCTCTTTTCTAATATCATGAATTTTGTCGGCTACGTTGTCATGAATGCATTTGTGGGATACAAAGTTCGCTCTAAAGAATCCAGTCAGTATTGTTCTAATCGAAGTTTCCAAGACTCTTAGTCAATGTTATTTGCCATGCAGAAAGAAGATCTCTCGCATGAGTAAGGCCATTTTGAATGCCACATGTCACGTGGAGGAGTTGTTGCGGTATAAACCGAAGATGAAAGAGGCAAATCAATGAGCGCAACTTTGTGCAGGCTCAGAGGAGGAAAGGTCTAAATGATGTGTTTTCTTGGCAGCGAAGACCGCACATCATATATCATTGCGGGAAGTACCCTAATGTACCCCTCATGGGTATTCGATGTTGTACTAATCACAATACTGTGTTAGCACAAAAGCAATCTGGGTAACTTCCACGCCTACATCTCTTGCCATATCGCAGATCTTAAGAGGAAGGAAGGAACCTTTGCTGAATTGCTTCATCAAGTTCGGGACGCTTGGGGCAATGTTCTGCACTGCGAAAGAGGCCCAAGATCATGGACTGTTAATGAAAGATTCCCTTAGCCAATGGATTGTAGAAAGAGTTAAGACAATCCAGTTGCCATTCAAGATAATCTCCCCTGACCCAAATTGTGAAAAGAAATTTCACAGTGATGAACAGTGTGAAAGCAGCAGTGGCAAAACTAGAGAAGAAATGTCATCGAGCTAAGAAAAAAAGAGACATCAAGAATTGGTAATTGAGATGATGGGGCATATTGTGGAACAAGGGAGAATTGGATGATAAGTCTCTCACAACTAGCTTCCCTCGCCAATGAAGGTGTTCCGAAGTTATTAACTGATGTTGAGTCTGCAGTGCCAATCTTTAACTTGCCTAAGGGGATTGAACTTTCCTCGATTGCTGCAAGAACTGACTAGAGAAATGAAGAATGTGATGGTTAAGGCCCGAGTCAGTCGACCAAGACTTCCTATGACTCACCTTTTGGGAACTTCTGAATGATGAGCCACCCTATTGACTCTGTTTCGTGTTAATTTCCAAATTGTGCCGGGGCAATGCTTTCACAGCTTTATAATTTCCGACTAGAGTATTTGAACTACATTGTCTCTTCTTTTTCTTTTCATTTTCATTTTCTTTTTCTTAATTTGTTTCAAAAAAAAAACTTAAAAATACGGCTAAACATCCAAGATACCCTAAAGGACTCAAACCAGTTATCAAATCTTGGAGAACCAAGGAGAAGTTCAAGAAGGAATGAAAGCTAATATCCAATAATTGAATGAGCAGATGAGCTGAAGCCTAGAGCTTCTGAATGCCTTACAAAAAGCCTAGTAAATTCGCACACATCACGAGCGCAACAAAGAGTTCCAGGAGCACAAACTTTCCCTCCTTATGGTCTCCCCTAGAATTATACTACGCCCTTGGGAGTGGACTCGGGACAACTTTGCATTCAAAAGGCCAAAATAATACAATGAAGGAGGCAACAAGCTTAAGGCAACCACTTTCATGATCCCTATAGAAGTGATTCAGCCCAGTGTAGTGAGCAAGACAATGACAAAGCAACCCGAGTTGAAATCTTCTCCTCATGCTGTTACGCCAATGGATTTTGAGGCTGACAGGCGTGAATTGGAAATGTTGGAAAAGGGCGAGAGTCATAGAAGTTGGAGGAAGCCTTAAGTTTGAAAATATTGTGGGGCTATGCTTAGTCCCAAGTGGTGATACCTCCCAAAGTATAGATGTCAAGGAGAGACCACTTGTCTTAAGGCTCATCTCATAACACATGGGAAGAAAATGTTTGTTCATGCATGTGATGGAAAGTTGCTAATTCATTTGTTCCAAGAATTTGGTTGGCATGGCACCAAACTAGGGCACTCATCTTGAATCTTCGTGCATCCGGTCTTGGGGAGATTTGGTGGATGTTTCTCTTGAGGTAGTACAAATATATCAGGGATGTAGCACCTGCTAGATTACAACTGTAGACCTTGGTGAAGGAGTACAAATTGTTCAAAGAATATGCCAAAGGTGGAAAGAGACTGTTGCTCAAATGAAGTTTCATGAGAGTGACAGGGAAATGGTTCCCATATTCCTCAATACTCTGTAATCACCCCTCTGTGAGACCATGGTGAGCAGTGTTTCCCTAAACTTCTCAAACTTGGTGATAATCCAAGAAAGAATTGAAATTGGTATGAAGACTGAAAAGATCGCACAAGGTCCTACCATGGCAGTGAATGTGAACGAGTCTGGTCTAAGCTTGGGATGAGGATAGAAGAAAGAGCTCAATCACATCCCACCGCTCAAATACCGTTGGCCTACCCTTTGAAACCAGCCCGAGGAAAAATTGGAGACTTGACCCAAACTCAACTTCCTACCAAGCCGCCAGGCAAAAATGTTGATCAAGACGAAAGGCATATGAGTTTCACTCCTAACCTTCTGACTTATGCAACATTTCTTCCAAGTCTCCTGCATGACAAGGCTCGGTCTCTACTTGTTACATGAAGCCTTTAAAGCCTCAATACCTAAAGACTCGTGATGCAAAAGGTGATTACCATGGAGTGGCTATCTGTCATTCCACCAAAAGTGTTGGTTGTTCAAGCGTAAAGGCAAACTTTGATTCATTCAAGATGATTAAAGTGTGAAGAAAGTTAACCCAGACACTGAGGCAAGGCTTGAGAATGCCTCCACAAATGCCATGAAGAAGAAGTGGGCTTTAAGATCACACAAGAAATCATAAGTCATTGTACAAGTGAATTTGATGTTGTGGAGTGTCTTGCTATTGGGAAGTATGCTCATCGGTATCACGTCTTCATCCATGACTTTGGATGCGAGCATTCACTACAGGGTTTCTCCAAGTAGTGCTGGAAATCGAGTCCTGAAAGGGTATCGTGGAAAAAAGGAAAACAAAATTGAAAAAAAAAATGAAATGAAGTCAATCTTGAGTCACTTATCTTTCTGGAAAATCATCAAAATTTTGTTTTTCGAAAATAGAAAAGAGCAAAAGAAAAAATGATGAATAATCAAAAGGAAAATTGGGATGTCAAGTTTTTCTAAGGTCAAGTGTTTAATCAAAAAATAACAATTTGACACTTTCTCCCGAGACGTTTGTGCGCATTTTGCTTGAAAACCTTCACCCTTCACTGTTCCAAAATAAAGGATGTTCCCCAACAAACACTGCCACTGCCCTTAGTAATGATGTAAGCCTTTACACTGGGGCAGATTGGCCTGGCCAAAATTTTCCTTGCTTGCGCTAGTTGGGTGATCCCTGAATCCATTGAGACAAACAGAGGAACTTTCAAAAAGAGAATAAGTCCACTAGATTGAAAACCCGAAAGGGCAGTCTAGAAAGGAAAGGAAAGGGAAAAATCACTCATGTTGAGGTCATCTAGTCGTAGAATTAATCTTTTGAAAAGAAAGCAATCAGAATTTGAAATGATGTGTGGCCATCTTTTCTTTACCAAAAAAACAAAATATATCCATTGTCACCCTGTTTTGAGCCAAAAATAAATCCTTTTTCAAAATTATTCCCAAGCAAGGGTTGTCATCAGTATGAGTCAACTTAGGAAGCAGTTGAAGAGCACTCAATGATCAAACGGAGGAATCCTTCAAAATGGTAAACAAAAACAAAAAAAAAAGAACAAAAAATCACAAAGTGATGATCAAAAAATAAAAAATGGAGTTCAAGAAAAGCAAAGTGCTCAAAAGGTCAAATAGTTGACACAATGCCAGATGACAACCCTTGCTTCAAAAAATGTATCCGACAAACATTCATTTGGGCCTTTATACCCCTTCCTTTCAATACCTTCTAGCCCTGGCCACATTACAAGCCTAATAAAGTCCACGCAGATTGAATAATGTTTGCTCAAATTTTCATAAAGCTTAATTTTGCGATAAGACAAAATGACTTGCAATGTGTCCAAAAAAAAACAAAAAAAAAACAAAAACTTTGAAAATGAAAAAAAAAAGAGAAAAAGTAATGTCTCAGGAAGAAGGGATCTCTTTGCCAACTAAGCAAAAGCATGCAAAAGAAAATCAGACCAATTGGGGTCATCCTTTTAGCTTATCCTTTTCATGCCCACTACCTCTTCCAGGTAAGAACCCATACCCGAAAAACTGGGGCAGATTTGTGAACCTCACACGAATTCTTCGCCTTGCAACTCATTGACACATAATCCCAGACTGGAACAGCTTTGCGGATCTCACCTGAACTATCATGAATCCAAACCCAATGCTCATTTTCCCAAACACCAAACTGGGGCAGCTTTTGGGTGTCTCGTTTCCTTTAAGCAATGTATAAGGAATGATGTGCTTATGTGGCTGTCCCAGACTTCTCCAAACCATTCTAAATAGCTCTCATTCTTCACTTGCCAGTAAATTCAAGCATGTGTGCGTCGATGTCTCGAAAGAAAAAGTCAAAATGTAATCATATCAGACATTAGACCTCGAGATGTATGACATTCCTCTCTTTCACAAAATACTAAAAATAAGAATAAGTATGATGATTGCAAGAAAGATGACTGACTCAAGCAGAAAAAACAAGCGAAACACAAAACAAAGCAAATGTTTTCCATATGTGTGCATTCATCCATAAAAAAAATAAAAATAAAAATCTTTCAGATCGAAACCCTCTTCATTGATATGAATGGTTGTCGAATCCTTCTTCAAAAATACAAAAAGAATAACATTATGGTTTTCTCTTTCAAATCATGTTGTTTCATGTTGATCATGTTTTTTCTCTCATTTTGGGGTTTTGACACCCACATCTTTACACTCTATTCACCGCCTTTAAGTTAGTGTTTCAACATTCTACCATGGTCTTTACACTTTGTTTCTCCTATCCTCATATTAGGACCTTCTCTTTGGGGAATGGTCACTGATGCCTTTTCAAAAATCAAAATTTTGTCAAAAATTACAATAAAAAAAAAAAAAAAAACCATTTCACAAAACTACAAGTTTCAAGAATTTCCAAATCCTAAAGCCCAGTTTCCACACTGGCCCCCAAAGCCCAGTTTTCACACTGGCCCCCAAGCCCAGTTTCTACACTGGCCCCCAAAGCCCAGTTCCCATACTGGCCCCCAAGCCTAGTTTCACCTGGCACCCTAACCTCAAGTTTTTCTTTTTGCATTTCGGCCCTCTGTAAGACAATGGTCGAACCCAATGATCATATCATTCATCCACAGGGTTTGTACATCCTCCACGAGGTTAGTACACCTCACATCATTCATCCACAGGGTTTGTACACCCTCCACGAGGTTAGTACACCTCACATCATTCATCCACAGGGTTTGTACACCCTCCACGAGGTTAGTACACCTCACATCATTCATCCACAGGGTTTGTACACCCTCCACGAGGTTAGTACACCTCACATCATTCATCCACAGGGTTTGTACACCCTCCACGAGGTTAGTACACCTCATATCATTCATCCATAGGGTTAGTACACCTCATATCATTTATCCATGAGGTTAGTACACCTCACATCACTCATCCATAGGTTTGTACACCCTCCACGAGGTTAGTACACCTCACATCATTCATCCATAGGGTTAGTACACCTCATATCATTTATCCATGAGGTTAGTACACCTCACATCACTCATCCATAGGGTTTGTACACCCTCCACAAGGTTAGTACACCTCATATCATTCATCCATAGGGTTAGTACACCTCATATCATTCATCCATAGGGTTAGTACACCTCATATCATTTATCCATAGGGTTTGTACACCTCGTTCCCCTCAAGCATGGTTTTGGTTCAGCGTTTCAAGCCTAGTCTTGTCTGGCGCCTCTAGTTTTTCTGTGATTTTGGGCCCTCTGCTCGGCAATGGTCGTTTATGTTGCAATCTCACATTCTTCATCGATTTGTTTAACTTATGTTTCGTATTCATTTTACTTCATTTTGCTTCCTTAGAAATCCAGACGAAATTAGTATTTCTATCTTTACTTATCTTTTACTAAATAATATGAAGACATCACATTGTCATATTATCTAGTAAAATCTAAGTAAAGAGGGGCAGCTGTCAATACCCAATTTCGTCCGGATTAACTAAATAATAGGTCTCTTTCTATTTTTGATTTGTTTTCTTTTATTTTCCGCATTTTTATTTTATTTTATGTTATTATTTTTAGTTTCATTTTACTATTTTGTATTTGATTTTAAAAAAAAAGGGGAAAAGCAAAAAGCCAAAAAAAAAAGAGGTTTTGCAACGTGAAAAAAAAAGAAGGAAAAAGTTTTTTTTTAAAGGAGTAGTGTACGTGTGTGTTGGAAGCAGGGGGAGCAAAACGTTTTCTGTTGCTGGGGTGATGGCAGAGGCGGGTTGCAGGGTACTAGTACATTCGATTTGGGCATACGGAATTGGCAGGGATTTCGGCACAAAAAGACAGAGGGAGATGGAAGGGGCATCAACAAAAAAGCAGAGGAAGGAGGATAGGAGGGGAGAAGGAGGAAGGCTTCTTCATCTTGGAGGATCATGCATTGCTGAGGGGGAGCTTTTCACAACAAAGAGAGGAGGGTCTTGGTGAGGAACGGATCACTGGAACAGAGACAATGAAGAGGAATATAGAAGCTAGAAAGAAAGAAATAAAAGAGTGGCAGAACAGAGGGAAGAAGTAGCACGAGCATCAACTGGTATGTTATGAATTTGTATAAAGGTTTGAATGTGTTTTTGTAATGTCTTGTTAATAGTTGAATGCTTAGCTATGATGTTATACCCCGTGAGTTACCGTGTTGATTCTTTTTATCATCCATTCACTTACTCATAATTTATTCTACTTCATTCATCAGTAAACCTCAATCACAATTTTCCTCACAAAGATAAAAATAAAATAGAAAGTGCATTGCAATTCATAGGGATGGTATCACATGAGAATAGAGGTCAGAATGATCAAAACAATACTTGATCCGAACCTACCCATTCACCCATTCACGGATCATGTACATTTCTTCTCTGATCTGCTTTGTATCATCCTCGAATCCCACATTTCCCCTTACTAAACTCCCTGCAATTATACCTCAGTAGCTACTACACGACGCATCTTCTCCTTCATAATCCCATTGTTGTCTTCCTGCCATTATCACATAAGTGGTTTCCTTTTCTTTTGTTCCATCCAAACCTGCAAGGAGAAAGTCACAAAACCAGAGATAGCCAAGCCGCCATAAACTCTACAATTTCAATTCGGCTGATCCAATCACCCAAACAGTAGCTTGAACATCTTTCCCATGCGAGAATTGACTCAGCCACCGTGAATCTCCCTCACCGTTCCCCATTCAAACCGCAAGACCATCTTTTTCCTACAACCTCCACTACCGAGTGCAACAGCCACTTCAAACTAATCATCAGCGTGAAATCCCCAGCACCACCATTCACCATCACAAAACCCCTTCTTCTCCTCTCGTTTCTCCCATCCTCGGAACCCAATCATCCTTCCCTCACTCACAACACAGTCATCAACAAAACCCATTCGTCTCAACTCTCAACCCAACTCCAACTCTCAAGATTTCCTGCGCAAAGTTGTGATATAGCCATGGAAGAGTTTGAGTCTGTGGAGCGTGCCGCTAAGGTGGCGGCGGCAGCAGCGGAGAAGAGAAGGAGGGAGGTAGAGGAGCGAGGGCTTGGCGCGGCAACTGACAGGATCTAAGGCAGCCATCGGCGCACTGGCGGCGGCCGGTCTTAGCGGAGGTGGTGGCGCACGTGTAGAGGAAGCAAACCCCTCCTTGGGTTGCCGTTTTCGAATAAAGATAGAGGGAGAGAAGGTGGTGGCGCCGCGGCCGGCAGTGGATCCGGTGGCGTTCGGTGTCGCCAGCGAGGCTATGGGATGAAGTGGGTGCTTGAGTGGTGGAGCGAGTATGTGAGGGAGAGACTCGGATCTTGGATGTTGAGTGCAAGTGATAAAATGAGAGGAAGGAAGAAGAACCCCTAATGAGTTTCTGAGTAAAGAAGCTTTGGGCCTAGGCCAAGAATTACGTAGCGCACCCCCACTGCCCACTCGCACTCCTGTTCCGTTTTGGGCTTCAGCCCATTCCGTTTCTGCAAACAAAAAGAGGGTTTGGATCTGAGTACACTATTTCGGGATACACCCCCAGTTTCGTCCTTGCACCCGTGATGAATACCAAACTGGAAAGAAAAGGCTTTGACCCAAACTTAAGAACCTCAATTTCATTATGCACCTCTAGTTTTTATCTCTACACCCATATTCCTCCTATTGGACTATTTTCTTGCTTTAATTTCATTTCTTGTTTTATTTCTTTATAATTTGTGTTATTTTTATTTTTGTTTGTTCCCCGCACTTTAAATATTAAAAAATAGGTTTAATTGCTTCCTTTGTCCCCAGTTTGGTTGAATTGTGTCAAATTCATCCTCATTTTTAAAAAAGTTTCATTGTCGTCCTCACGTGGTGTAAAAGTTTCATTGTCGTCCTCACGTGGTGTAAAAGTGTCAATTGAATCCAAACATAGAAAAAATTTGTGTCAAAGTAGTCATTTTTCCTATATATCTGTGTCTTCCTTTCATACAATCAAGTACAGATATTCATTTTACCTTATCCAATTTAAGGCTTTTCATAGCTCCAGAGAAGTGACATATGAAAGGAAGACACAGAGATATAGGAAAAATGACTACTTTGACACAAATTTTTTCTATGTTTGGATTCAATTGACACTTTTACACCACGTGAGGACGACAATGAAACTTTTTTAAAAATGAGGATGAATTTGACACAATTCAACCAAACTGGGGACAAAGGAAGCAATTAAACCTAAAAAATATGATAAATCACAAAAATACAAAAATAGTTTTTTATTTATTTTCTAGTTTCTATTGTTTTATTTTAAACACTTACATAAATGTAATTTTATTTTATATATTTTTATGAGATTATTATTTTTATATTATAAAATTAAAAAGGGAAGAAATAATAAAAACGTAAAATAAAATATAAAAATAATATATAAAATAAAAAATAACAAAAATACGTTTTAAAGGTTAAGCACACGTGTGACCGCTCGCGTCGTCCTTGTGCTAAAAACCTTTTTCTCTTTCTCTTAAATAATAATAAAAATATTTTAAAGGTTTAGGCACATGTGTGATCGCACGCATCGTCCTTGTGCTAACACCTTTTCTTCTTCTTTTCTAAAAAATAATAATAAAATTTTTAAAGGTTTAGGCACATGTGTGATTGCACGCATCGTGCTTGTGCTAAAACCTTTTCTTCTTCTTTTCTAAAAAAAAATATAATAATAAAAATATTTTAAAAGGTTTAGGCACATGTGTGATCGCACGCATCGTCCTTGTGATAAAACCATATCTTCTCTCTTAAATAAAATTACGAAAAAGTGTTTTAAAGGTTAAGCACACGTGGGACCGCTCGCGTCGTCCTTGTGCTAAAAGCCTTCTCTTCTTTCTTTAATTAAAATAACAAAATATATTTTAAAGGTTGAGCACACGTGTGATCGCACGCATCGTCCTTGTGCTAAATACCTTTTCCGTTTATTTTATAAAAATATCAAAAAAATATAAAATCTTCAAAAAACTAAAAACATCAACAATTTCAAGGCAACAGACAATTTCTACCCAGAACTACGTGATCCTTGATTCTCCATCAAGATTACGTAGGAGCAAGGCTAGTCCTTGTCAGGTTCACTTCCCAAAAATCCCAAAATCATTTCAGAACGAATTTTCAATCAATTTCT
Source organism: Vigna umbellata (assembly GCF_029865625.1). NCBI lineage: Eukaryota > Viridiplantae > Streptophyta > Magnoliopsida > Fabales > Fabaceae > Vigna > Vigna umbellata. The sequence goes on along the minus strand of NC_142171.1, from coordinate 16,512,608 downwards.
CAAACGAACCTTTCAATCAATTTCTCAAACAAATCTTTCAATCAATTTCTCAAACAAATCTCTCAAGCATTTTCATAAAGAACTACGTAACCCTGATTTCTCATTTTGAATGAGAATACGTAGGAGCAAGGTCAATCCTTGTCAGGCCCAAAAAACTAAAAAATATGTTTTGTTTATTTAGAATTTTATTTTAGGGGATAGTTAAACATTTTGAAAACCACATCATATTCGTGCATTTAGTTAAAGGTACTGCCTTAGGGCAGGCGTTGTGGGGTGCTAACACCTTCCCCACGCGTAACCGACTCCCGAACCCAATCTTTGGTTTTCGTGGACCGTGCTTTATCGTTTTGTGTTTTTTCTGTAGTTTTCCAGAATAAACTATGGTGGCGACTCCAAATCTCTTTTCAAAACCCGTTTCTCTTTTTTGGATCGTCGTCCCGTCACGATTCCGGTTGCGACATGGAGAGATACTTCACACGATGGATTTTGTATGCAAATTGGTTTCGTGTGGAGGTGATGTGTTGTAATGAAAGATTTCATAAGAGTAACATTGTTAGAACAAGCAGAAAACATAGAAAGATGATTAAAGATAAAAATAACAAAGTGTAAAGTTACATCTATTTTTACCCCAATAATGTTAATATAATACATCAATTCTTTTTATAAGTGAGGTAGTACGTGATTTTTGACATTTATTATAAATAATGTAATATGCAAGTGTTATTTATAAAAGTGTCAATTCAATTATTTTTTTATTACAATTTCATAGTAACCAATGTAGTATATATGATGTTCCTTTTTCACTGTTGACAAATATATTGTTATATCTTTATTGTGCATATTAGAATAGATATTATGAGTATTAAAGACCATTTCTAAAAAGTCAAGTTTTTACATAACATTGTTTAATTATGCAAGGAAGAAACAAGTTCTCCATAAAGTTGGTTCCATATGCTATAAATTTTAATGAATAACATAGAAGACATTCAATATTAATTTTATGTGTAAACACAAATCTTCATATAACTACGTAAGTTTGAAAGTTTTCCAATTTAGTTAGTCAAAATAGATAAATAACAATCTACAATGCATTATTTAGATATATAAATCATTTACAATATTAGTTTTTATTGGAGAGAGAACATATTTAATTTGAAAAGTTGAACAAAAATGTTGTAGTTTTGAATTTATTTATTATAAGCTCATACAAATTTTATTACTACATTTATTTATTCATAACTATATCTAATCATCCATAATTTTTCCTTTGATTTTGATAGCATAAACAAACATTTGATGTTAATTCCTATGTTTATATATATATATATATATATATATATATATATATATATATATATATATATATATATATATATATATATATATAATGTTCATATAAATCTTATAGTTTAAAAAAGTCATTTAATTACTCAATTTTGGACCTTAGATAATTTAATAAATATATCATCTTCATTAACAAGTGTATTGTAGTTTTTCTTATCATGTGTAGCATCCCAAAAATACAGTAAAAAAAACCATATAATAGAATTAATTACATTAATAATAAACCAGTTCAGTTTTATACTAAACAAACTAACAAACCTTGGCCGAACGATCTTACATAGGATTACCAAAAGTAAACTGTACAAGATTAGAGAAACATGACCGAACGGCTTACAAAAGTCAAATTACCGATTGGTCAAATAACAAAAAAAAAGAAAGGAAGTGACCGAACGGTCACTTCATGCTAAACTACTAACTACAGACCGAACGTCCTACGGTTCGGCTTTTACTTCAACGTCTACGAGGTTCGCATCTTCCAAATTTTCTTCTTCCAGCGCCTCTTCAAGTAGCGCGCTTCCATCTGCTCACATCCACATGGATGATCATTGCAATGACAAGACGGGCGTACAACAAGACAACACAAGGAAACACAGGGTAAGCTTATGTAATTTAATTCAAGAAATAACATACGTTTTCATATGCAAGCACATTCAAATACATTCAGATAAACAATTCAATCAAACTGCTACTAGACCGATTGTCCGGACTGTATGAATCTGTGTAGCTACAAGCGTTCGTGCACCCGGGTGATGTAGTAACTAGGATACACTCAACAGCTGCCACCCGAGGTTAGCCCTATCCAAAGTACCCCTAAGGACTAGGACCTCCTGTCGTTCCCACACATGACCTACCCTCCTCTACATGAGGACGAGTACTCACGGAACATCATGATGAACGGCCAGCATTAGCATGCCCACAGTCATACCTTACAATAATCCAATATTCAATACATGAGTCGTTCCTCCCCAGAACGCTCGTTCAACTTCACATAATTTCATTCATACTCATTCTCGATTTCATCTTTCATTATCATTTTTTCTCAATTTCCTCTTTCATTTCCAATACGTTAAATTTCATCATTTGCTCTAAGAGTATAAAATGCCGAATGTTCAGACCTCTTTAGAATGAGGACCAATGATAAGAACGAGACCGATAATTCTCCCGTTCATAACAGAATAAGGCTAAGAGAATTACTTTTAGATTTAAGAAAGGAACCGAGTAAAATAGTGCAATATGTGACGAACGGTATTTACCACTTGAATCAGTTGGGTGAGCTGACTCTCTTGAATTTGAACCAATACTTAAAGAAGAAATCAAGTATGGAGGCCCTAGGCCGGGTCCAATGCAAGAAGAATAATTAAGATGTTAAGGAACTATATTTAGAATAGTTCACATACGGAAATCCAATGCCAGTAAATGACCGAACATGGTAAAGGAAAATATTACTGAAGTTGGACGAACGCTATTTTATCAAGATTGATTATACAATAGTACGAGCGCTTGGTATAAGACCGAGCACTACTCAGTACGAGCGCTAGGTATAAGACCGAGCACTACTTAGTACGAGCGCTAGGTGTAAGACCGAGCACTACTAGTCTTAAAGTATATATATGTATTACTTTATTTCGGGATAACCGGGTACAACTATGCTTATCCGAACGCTCAAACATAGTATTTCCACACGAGGGCACTCGTCCTACACTAGGATTCTATCCAAATGAAAGAATCCCTTTTTAACTATGTTCACAGAAAACCGAACGGTCAATGACCGTTCAGTAACGGACGTACTCTATCATAGTAGAATTTCATATTCAGATTTCATTTACTTCCAACTCAAATCTCAACACATCATTTCATAACCTTATAACTTCACACCGATTATCAATTTACATACTTCATAAAATCCATATTAATAATGGTTTAATGTCTCAATAGGTCCCTATTTTTGTTCAGAATTTGAAATAGGTCCCTTTATTTTTTGGCGTCTCAATTGGGTCCTTATTTTTGTTAATTTGATGCAAATAAATCATTTCCGTCAATTTCATCAAACGGCGTTAATGAATGTGTGACGTGGCCTGAGGACAGTATTGACACGTGTAAGGCCACGTCACACATTTATTAACGTCGTTTGATGAAATTGACGGAAAGGATTTATTTGCATCAAATTAACAAAAATAAGGACCTAATTGAGACGTCAAAAAATAAAGGGACCTATTTCAAATTCTGAACAAAAATAGGGCTATTGAGACATTAAACCTATTAATAATTCATACTCCAAAACTATTACTCATATTCACATTCCTACACTTCATACATATCAACCATCATACACCATACTCATACTAGATACATACATTCACTCATTCAGCAACAATGCATTCATTTTCAGCAAGCATACAACAACATACAGTTAAATTAGATAAGCTTCCCTTACTTGGATCTGTGAAAGAACGTCCTACAGACTGCAACTTGGTTCGTCAACTACAACTTCTACCCTCACGGTCACTTAACTCTTCCAACTAAACCGAACCACATGAAAAACAAAAATAACTTAGACTACACCCCTGCATGCAACCAGAACGTGGTTTTGCATGTAACAAAAGAACGAACGACTAAGGGGAGAAACTTACCAGCTCAATCTTGAAACTTGTTCGGTTCAAAGTGAAGCTTGAGACGCCGAAAACGCTTCTACGGTCTTTGAATCATGATCGGAGAAGAGAAAGGTGAGTTACAGTAGAGAGAAGGGAAGGTTTTCTAGAGAGAAGAAGGAGAAGATGAAAAGATCAAAGTTTGGAAGGAGAAGGTGCATGCAGAGGAGAGTGAGCAGGGTTTTTCAAAAAAATCATTTTTGTCTACCCCACGTCCAACGGACGTACACTCTCCTGTAGACATCTGTCCTCCACTACTGATTTTCGAATCTTCCATTCTTGACACCTGGCGTCAGTTTACAGAGTTTTGGGTGCATTTTAAATGGATCTGAGTAGGGGTTTTGGGTTAAATTTTTGAGGTCTGACATTCCCCCTAACTACAAAAATTTTCGTCCTCGAAAATTAAAACTTACCCGGAAATAAGTGAGGGTACAAGTCCTTCATTGCATCTTCCACTTCCCATGTAGAGTCGCCCGTCTTCTCGTCCCATACCACTTTCACCATTCTAATTGCTTCCCTTTTGTAATACTTGGTGCGGCAGTCTTCAACGCGAACTGGCTGCAACTCCAGCGTTCGGTCTTGACGAAGACGAACGCCTTCCAACTCCAGTATATGAGAGGGGTTGGCTATGTACTTCCGGAGTTGGGAAACGTGGAAGACTGATGGAGGTTGGACAGTTGAGGTGGCAAGGCCAACTCGTACGCCACTGGTCCGATCTTTCTCAAAACTTGATAAGGTCCGACAAACTTGGGGGATAGCTTCTTTGGACGAATGGCTCTGCCTACTCCAGTGGTCGAATTCAGCCTAAGGAATACGTGATCTCCAGCATTGAACTCTAGCGGCCTTCTTCTCTTGTCTGCGTAAGATTTCTGCCTGCTTCGAGACGTCTTCAACCTTTCTTGGATTAGCTTCATCTTCTCGGTCGTTTGTTGAATGAGCTCAGGTCCAGTCAATACGTTCTTTCCTTCTTCAAACCAGCAAAGTGGCGTGCGACACTCCCATCCGTAGAGAGCTTCAAAGGGAGCCATACCGATGCTGGACTGGAAACTGTTGTTGTAGATGAACTCCACTAAAGGTAAGACTTCATCCCAGACGTCCATGTGATCTAGGACGCACGTCCTTAGTAAGTCTTCGAGCGTCTAGATGGTTCTCTCGGATTGACCGTCCGTTTGAGGGTGATAAGCTGAACTCATTTGAAGTTTGCTTCCCAGCTCGCTTTGCAAAGATTGCCAAAACCGAGATGTGAATCTCGTGTCTCGGTCAGAAATGATGCTCGAGGGCATCCCATGCAACCGAACGATCTCTCTGAATAAAGTTTGGCCAGGTTGGTCATCGACATCTTCAAGTTGACCGCTAGGAAGTGAGCGCTCTTCGTGAGTCGATCCACTATTACCCAAATGGAATCGTGATTCTGGACTGTGCGGGGTAAGTGGGTCACGAAGTCCATCGAGATGTTATCCCACTTCCATTCAGGAATCTCTAACTGCTGCAGTAAGTCGCCCGGCCTCTGATGCTCAGCCTTTGCACGTTGACAAGTTAGGCATGATGCCACAAAACGTGCGACATCATTCTTCATTCTCGGCCACCAGAAGGAGTTCCTGAGATCTTGATACATCTTAGTCATACCAGGGTGTATGCTAAGACGGATGTGATGACCTTCCTCCAAGATAATCCTCTTCAGATCTCCATCGTTTGGAACGCACGTCCTACCCATATAGCATAAGAGGCCGTCCGTTCCAGTGTTGAAGTCCTTAGCCTGATCTGTACCGAGCGCGCTCAAAATCTTCACCAGATCTTCATCCTCCAATTGTTTTTCTTTGATTCTGTCAAAGACGTTGCTGGATATTCTAAGGTTACAGCATTTAATACCGTTCGCTCCCAACTCAAACTGTAACCTTAGATCTCTAAAACTTTCAACCAAGTTTAATTCTCTGACCATCATAGCTGAAACATGAACCACTTTTCTACTTAGGGCGTCCGCTACCACATTCGCCTTCCCTGGATGGTAGAGTAGTTCAAAGTCGTAGTCCTTCAAGAACTAAGGCCACCTCCTCTGCCTCATGTTCAAATCCTTCTGATCAAAGAGGTACTTGAGGCTCTTGTGATCACTGAAGACTTGGAACGTAGATCCATACAGGTAATGCCTCCAAATCTTCAGTGCGAATACAACTGCTGCCAACTCCAAGTCGTGCGTTGGGTAATTTCTCTCGTGAATCTTCAGTTACCGAGAAGCGTACGCGACCGCTCTCTTCTCTTGCATAAGCACGCATCCCAGACCTTGATGAGAAGCGTCGCAGTAAACTTCGAACGGTTTGGCTGTGTTTGGGATAACCAAGACTGGAGCGCTCATCAACTTCCTCTTCAATTCTTGGAAGCTCGCTTCACACCGATCGGTCCATGCGAACGGTTGATCTTTCCTGGTCAGCTGAGTTAGCGGGGCTACTATCTTAGAAAATCCTTCAATAAAACGCCTATAGTAGCCCGCAAGTCCCACGAAGCTGCGAACCTCAGTGACCAAACGGGGACTCTCCCATTCCAATACCGCTCGTACCTTGGCCAAATCCACTGAGATACCTCCAACCGATACCACGTGCCCCAAGAATTGAACTTCTTTCATCCAGAACTCACATTTGGATAACTTGGCGTACAACTCCTTCTCCCTCAATACGCCAAGTACGGTTCTTAAGTGCTCCTCATGTTCGTCCTGGGTCTGGGAGTAGATGAGGATGTCGTCAATGAAGACGACCACGAACTTGTCTAGATACGGTCTGAAAATGTGATTCATATAGTCCAGGAAGATCGCTGATGCGTTCATTACACCGAACGACATCACTACATACTCGTAGTGTCCGTAACAAGATCGGAAGGCGGTCTTCTGAACATCCCCTTCCTTAACTCTGATTTGATGGTATCCAGATCGCAAGTCAATCTTCGAGAACACTGAGGCCCCATGCAGTTGATCCAACAAATCATCTATCCTTGGCAGTGGGTACTTATTCTTGATGGTCAGCTTGTTTAATTGTCTATAATCAATGCAAAGCCGAGCTGCCATCTTTCTTCTTCACCAAGAGAACAGGCGCTCCCCAGGGTGACACGATCGGCCTGATGAACTGCTTGTCCATCAAATCTTCAATCTGCTTCTTAAGTTCAGCTAACTCCGCAGGCGACATATGATAGGGCGCAACAGAAATGGGTGCTGTCGTTGACACCAAGTCGATCGTGAACTCAACCTCGCGAGTAGGAGGTAGTCTAGGTATTTCTTCCGGAAAGATGTCCGGGAACTCATCCACAACCGATCGTCCTCCACTGGACTTGTTACTGGACGGTCGTTCAAAGTTCATTTCTCCAGCCTCCTTGTCTTCGTGTGTCATTATCAGAAAACAGTTGGCGCCTTCCATGATATCCTCCTTTAGTTGACCGAGCGTCACAGACAACACTTCTTCATCTTCCTCAGGAAACACTAGCCTCTTTTCTCCACAATCTATAAGAATGTGATTGGTAGTCAACCAATCCATTCCCAATATTACTTCTAAACCTTGAAGAGGTAGACAAATGAGATTAACTTTAAATCTACGCCCCTCAACTTCTATAGGACATCTGACGCAAACTGTAGACGTCCTAACCTCGCCAGCCGCTGGGGTTGACACCACCAAGTCGAACTGCATCTCACTCTCAGTTATTCCCACTTTCTCAACACATGCCTTCGAAATGAAGGAATGAGTTGCCCCAGAGTCATACAACACACAGCAAGGTTTACCATACAGCAAGCAATCACCGAATATGAGGTTACCTGAGCTTGTTGCCTTCGCGCCCGTTATAGCATACACACGCCCAACCGCTTGGGCTCGACCACCTCTTTGTTGATTCCTTCCCGCGTTCAGTGGTCTCATCACCGCTCGTCCTCCCATGTTGCACTCATTCTCCAGATGTCCGTTTCTCCTACAACGAGTGCAAAATTTTCCTCCCATCAGCTGAGGACATGACGAGCGGTAATGTGGTCCTCCACATTGGAAACAGGTCACGTTTCCTTGTTGGCCAGACTGCCCGACAGCCACCACTGCTTTAGATGTTAGCAAAAATCAAAGATGAAGTTTTGATGATGAACAGATTTACACAAGTCAAGATCCACAAAGACAAATTGAAGATCTCTGTATTTTATAAAGCTTTTATAATAATCAAAGTTGATGTAATAGTGCTCAAATATGTATTAGGGTTGATTCTTGTAAATTTATATTTGATTTATTTACTATTGAGAATCATCCACAAGCTGTTTTAATCGATTAAACCCAGTTTTAATCGATTAAAACGAGGCTGGCACTGAAAACCCAATTGCCCCTGTAATAATCGATTAAAGCTAATAATAATCGATTAGTTAATCGATTATTCCTGAGAATAATCAATTAACACTAGCCGTTGGGGGTTTCAGATTTGAAAAACTAGCCGTTGGGGGTTTCAGATTTGAAAAACTAGCCGTTGTACTCATTATTAATCGATTAATATTTATGTTAATCGATTAAATGCGTTAGATGGCCCGTTTTCGAAGAATGGAAGGGTATTAGGCTGAGTCTATAAAATGGCTCACTCTTTATCTCAAAAATAACTCTTCCCTTGTGCAAAAGATCTCTGAACTCTTTGAGAACTCTGTGAGATTGTTGAAGCTAAGGAAACTCTTGTCTGCAAAGTCCTGAAGTGCTACTGCGGTGATAGAGGAATAGCTTGTTCATCCTTGGTGTGTTCGAGGAAGTGTCTGGAAGAGAATCATCCTTCGTGAAGCATTCGAAGGAGGTGGTCATCCTTTGTGAAGATTCAAAGGAAGTGTAAGTTCATCTCTTGTGGTTTCAAGAGAGGTGGTATTTCTAAACTCTTACAAAAATAAGGAGGAAGAAATTTGATAACAATAAGTGAATATTCATAAATGATATCTGATAACAATGTTCTCACCCTTCGTTCAGCACATTGCTTATATAAAGCAATTTCATCTTGACAAAATGGTTCAATGTCATTGATTTGCAAGCCTGCAAGATATAATAAAGCTCATAAAACGTTCAGATAAAAAAGGCTGCAATAGACAAACATCTAATATTAAAAACAATTATCTCGTTAACATACTGCACTATTACTGAACCTTGTTGAAGTTTTAGTCCTTTAACTTCTCCAATCTGGGCATACCAAAAAAGTGTACCCACTTTTTTTACAAGGTCGGAAAAAAATCAAGTGACTCACGTTCCTACATAACCCTAATCCTAATTACAAAAGAACGAAGCAAAATAACTTCTTAATGCATGTCATTGCATCTACTTAGAACTATCAAATGCAAATAAAAACGTAGATCTAAGGGCTATTTTTCTTAAAAGTAAATCTTACGATACAAGTTCAATTTCCAGAATATAATATGTGTAACATCCCAAAATATAGTAATTACCATAAATTAGAATTAATTACAATTAACAATAAACAGCAACAGTCTTTACATTAATCCAGAATCAAAAGCCGAACGGCATCAGTATAGGGAACGCGTATAACGCATACGAATGAAACCAAGAGTAAACGTTCTCAGATAAATTCACTAACGTACGTCAAAATACAGTCAGAGATGGATAAGACGAACGGCCTTACAAAATAATTGGCCGAACGTTCATACTATACTAACACGCACAGTACTATTCTAACGAGCACTCTAAGGCTCGGCCTTTACTTCAACCTCCACCAGGTTAGCTTCATCCAAATTTTCTTCTTCCAGCACTTGCTCAAGGGACGTACCATCATCTGCTCACATCCACAACGGATGATCATTGCATTTGACAAGACGGAGGTACATGAACAGTAGACAACACAAAGGAAATACAAGGGTAAGCTTATAATATTTAATTTATACAATAATCACATACATTTACCAATCAATCCACTCAAACAACATGTAAGCTTATCAATCCACAATCATATAGATACGTATATAAAAGACAGACCGTCCGGACTGTATGAACCGTGTAGCTACAGGCGTCCTTGCACCCGAGTGGTGTGGTAACTGTATTGCACTCGACAGCTGCCACTCGAGGTTAACTCTATCCAAAGTACCCCTAAGGAATAGAGCCTCCTGCCATTCCCACACATGAGTACTCCCTTCTACGTGAAGATGAGTATCACGGAATATCAGGATGGACCATGCCAGCATTAGCATGCCCATAGTCATACTTTACAAAACTTCAATAATCAATCATATCTGAGACGTTCCTCCTTGGAACGCTCGTAAAAATCCATTTCCAATAATTCGTTCAAAATATCATTCGTCCATATCAAACATTTCTCATATTCACATTTTCATTCTGTGTTCCACTCTCCTAAATTCACGAACGTTCATCACTCAATCAATAGGGACTAACATTTTACAGTACTCCTACATCCTCGTTTCTGAACAAAAGAAACGAACCATTTATCCACTTAATACGTTTCAACACTAAAGATTTTGAAGGTACTGATCTTAGAAGATATGGATGATACTTAGAAAAATTTTAAGTATAACGACTCCAGGTAGAATCCAAAGGATACAGTGAGTAAGAAAATATTTAGAGACACAACCAAATATGATTTGATTTCAGAAAACAACACTGCCAGTCAACGAACGAACGTTAATTAACAATTTGGACGAACGCGAGTTACGTTCACTCAGAATTCAATGATAAGGACGAGCGCTCAGTTATAAAACCGAACCCTCCTTGGACGAACGCTGGGTCAATGACCGAGCCCAAATCAGAACGAACGCTTGGTATAAACCGAGCGCTATCTAGGACGAACGCTTCGGTATAAGACCGAGCGCCAATTGGGACGAACGTTCAATATAATGACAAACGCTCTGTAAAACGAACGTTCGACACAAGGTCGAACGACATTAAGGACGAACGCTCGACTTAAGGCCGAACGTCACGTATTTATAAAGTTTCAAATATTTATCTATACTGAGCTGAACCGAACGCTCATTCACAAAAATGGGGACGCTCGTTCTCGAGCAGAATTCTTTCCAAATGAAAGAATTCCAATCTAAGTTATTTAATGAAAACCGAACGGTCTAAGACCGTACAGTGACGAGCGTCATTTAGCAAAGGGAATGATCTAAAATTTCAGATTTTCACAAGCTTAACAGAATCTTCCAGATTTCACATTTTATAAACTTTATACTTTCATTTCCAGATTTAATTCACCTCAAACATTCTCATCATACAGATTTCGACATTTTAATCATTCCAACCACACAATAACCATACTCCATTCATACATAATCAAATCAACATGCATTTAAATCAAGATCAACAACATATAATACATACGAGCAGTGTTCGTTCATGACAGATCCATCCAAACCAGAATTCATATCAGATATCAGTAACCATTCATAACAGCTCAACTTCATATTTTTCACACATGCAAATCCAGATTTCACAACAAACGAGTACAAATTAAACACATAAGCTTCCCTTACCCGGATTAGAATTCAAGCTTGTCCTAGAAGTAAAAATGGCTTTGTCCAACTAAGCTTTCCTCACGTTCTTGACTCTTCCAAACAAAAATCTAACCATGGAACACAGAACACTTAGAATACATGCTTGCATGTATGAAAAACTCTATTTTTCCAGAAACCTAAGGACGAACTACAGTAAGGAGACTTACCAGGTTGGATTTAATTTCTGTTCGGTCCAAAATGAAGATCACAACTGGACGAACACTCCTACGGTGCTGAAATCGTGATTGGAGAAGAGATATAAGTTTTTACAGTAAAAAGGAAGTTCACTGGTTCAAGAGAGAAGTTGGAGAATATGAAAGGGTGAATTTCAGAGGTTGAAGATGAGTTCGTGTAAGTGAAAGTGTGTTTTCGAAAAGTCTGATTTTGTTAAACTAACGTTAAATTGGAAGAACGTGTCACAGGTTGCCACATGCACACCAAACTCTGATTTGGAATTCTCTCCCGTGACACGTGGTGTGCTTGCATGCAAAGATTGGTGCATTTTTAATGTAGCAGAGAAATGATGGTGGCTTAAATTTTCGTGCACAGCAGAGGTGAAAATCAGAATTGGGAGTGGGTTTTAAATGGCTGGGAATGAGGTGGCAAGCATTAAGGGTGAGGTGTCAGGATCAACTTAAGCTAATTATTACGGATCTCACATTCTCCCTAACTACAAAAATTTTCGTCCTCGAAAATTTAGAACTTACCCGTGAATAGGTGTGGATATAAGTTCCTCATTGCACTCTCCACTTCCCACGTTGAATCTCCAGTCTTTTCGTCCCATACAATCTTTACCAAACGAATGTCTTTTCCTTTATGCAGCTTGGTACGTTCATCTTCAATGCGGACTGGTTGTAGCTCCAACGTTCGGTCTGGACGCAGTTGAATGTCTTCCAGTTCTAAGACATGAGAAGGATTAGCTATATATCTCCTAAGCTGTGACACATGGAAGACTGGATGCAGATTTGATAGCTGAGGAGGCAATGCGAGTTCATAGGCCACTGGTCCAATCTTCTTCAATATTTGATACGGCCCTATGAACTTGGGAGACAGCTTCTTTGGACGAACAACTCTGCCTACTCCAGTGATCGGATTCAGTCTCAAAAATACGTGATCACCTGCAGCGAATTCCAATGGTCTTCTTCTTCTATCCGCATAGGATTTCTGCCTGCTCAAGGATGTCTTTAATCTATCTTGGATCAACTTAACCTTCTCGGTTGTTTGCTGGATGAGTTCAGGTCCAGTTAGCACGTTCTCTCCCTCTTGGAACCAGCAAAGTGGCGTTCTGCACTTCCTCCCATAGAGAGCTTCAAACGGCGCCATCCCAATGCTAGCTTGAAAGCTGTTGTTATATGTGAATTCCACAAGAGGCAGTACCTCATCCCATGCGCCTAAGTGATCTAGGACGCACGTCCTCAGTAGGTCTTCTAGCGTCTGTATAGTACGTTCGGATTGGCCGTCCGTTTGCGGATGATACGCTGAACTCATCTGCAGCTTGCTTCCCAATTCACCCTGTAAGGATTGCCAAAAACGAGATGTGAATCTCGTGTCTCGGTCAGAAACTATGCTTGAAGGTACTCCATGCAGACGAACAATCTCATTAATATACAACTTGGCCAAATTAGTCATTGACATCTTCAGGTTCACGGCCAAGAAGTGTGCGCTCTTCGTTAATCTGTCCACGATCACCCAGATTGAATCATGATTCCTCACCGTTCGTGGTAGATGAGTCACGAAGTCCATGGAAATGCTGTCCCACTTCCATTCAGGAATTTCCAGTGGTTGAAGCAAACCACCTGGTCGTTGGTGTTCGGCCTTAGCACGCTGGCAAGTTAAGCAAGACGCTACAAATCGTGCTACATCACTCTTCATTCCAGGCCACCAAAACGATTTTCGTAGGTCTTGATACATCTTAGTCATGCCAGGGTGCATGCTAAGACGACTGTGATGAGCTTCCTCCAAAATAATCCGCTTCAGCTCGCCATCGTTAGGAACGCACGTCCTACCCTTGTAACGCAGCATGCCGTCCGTTCCTGTGTTGAAATCCTTATCTTTATTTGAAACCAGCGCGTTTAATATCTTCACCAGATCTTCATCCTCACGCTGCTTCTTCCAGATTCGATCAAACACATTACTTGATATTCTAAGGTTGCAGCACTTGATGCTGTTCGGTTCTAACTCAAACTGCAACCTTAAATCCCTAAAGCTCTCCACTAAGCTTAACTCTTTCACCATCATAACCGAGACATGCACTGCCTTCCTGCTTAGTGCGTCCGCCACCACATTGGCCTTCCCAGGATGATACAACAGTTCAAACTCATAGTCTTTCAGAAATTCCAACCAACGCCTCTGCCTCATGTTCAATTCCTTTTGATCAAATAAATACTTGAGGCTCTTGTGGTCACTGAAGACTTGGAATGTGGATCCGTATAGATAATGCCTCCAAATCTTCAATGCGAACACAACCGCTGCCAGTTCCAGGTCGTGTGTGGGGTAGTTCCTCTCATGAATTTTCAATTGGCGAGATGCGTACGCTACTGCTCGTTTCTCCTGCATAAGCACACAGCCCAACCCTTGATGAGATGCATCACAGTAAACTTCAAAGGGCTTGGACGTGTCCGGAATGACCAGTACAGGAGCGCTCGTCAACTTCACTTTCAACTCCTGGAAACGTTCCTCACACAAGTCAGTCCAAACAAAAGGCTGGTCCTTCCTTGTAAGCTGTGTCAGCGGTGCTACTATCTTGGAAAACCCTTCAATGAAACGCCTATAGTAGCCCGCAAGACCAACGAAACTTCTCACCTCCGTGACTGAACGCGGACGTTCCCATTCCATAACTGCACGTACCTTTGCTGGATCTACCGAGATCCCTCCAGCGGACACAATATGTCCAAGAAACTGCACCTCCTCCATCCAGAATTCACACTTGGACAGTTTAGCATACAACTCCTTCTCCCTCAATATGCTCAGCACTGCCCTCAAGTGTTCTTCATGTTCGTCATTGGTCTTTGAGTAGATGAGTATATCATCTATGAAAACGACCACAAACTTGTCCAAGTAAGGTCTAAATATGCGGTTCATGTAATCCATGAAGATGGCTGGAGCGTTCGTCACACCGAACGGCATCACTACATACTCGTAGTGTCCATAACGAGACCTAAAAGCAGTCTTCTGAATGTCATCCTCCTTCACTCTAATCTGATGATATCCAGACCGCAAGTCAATTTTCGAGAACACAGTGGCCCCATGCAATTGATCCAGCAGGTCGTCTATCCTTGGCAAGGGGTACTTGTTTTTGATGGTCAGCTTGTTCAATTGTCTGTAATCTATGCACAAACGAGAGCTACCATCCTTCTTTTTCACCAAGAGCACAGGCGCTCCCCATGGTGACACGCTCGGTCTGATAAATTGTTTGTCCAAGAGCTCTTCAATCTGCTTCTTAAGTTCAACCAATTCTGCAGGCGCCATTCGGTAAGGTTGAACAGATATAGGGGCTGCCGTGGTCACCAGGTCTATGGTGAATTCCACCTCACGCACAGGAGAAAACCCTGGAATTTCTTCCGGAAAAACGTCTGAAAACTCCTCCATAATGAACGTTCGTTCTTCACTGCCCATGACGGACGTTCGTTCACGCCTCAATTCTCCAAGCTCTTGATCTTCATGCGTCAAAATCAAGAAGCAGCTCGCACCTTCCATTATATCCTCCTTTAACTGGCCGAGCGTCACATTTAACTCTTCACTCTCTTCATCCGGAAACACCAACTCTTTCTTCCCACAATCTATGAGAATGTGATTGGTAGCCAACCAATCCATTCCTAGAATCACCTCCAAACCTTGTAGAGGTAGGCAGATGAGGTTAACCTTGTACTTACGCCCTTCTACTTCAACAGGACACCGGACGCACATAGTGGACGTCCTAACCTCTCCCGCTGCTGGTGTTGACACCACCAGATCAAAAGACATCTCCCTCACTTCTAATCCCAGTTTGCAAACGCACGCCTTCGAGATGAAGGAATGCGTTGCTCCCGAATCAAACAATACGCAACAAGAGGTACCAAACACAAGGCAGGTGCTGATGATGAGTGTACCTGAATTGGCTGCCTCTGCACCAGTAATCGCATATACGCGTCCAGCTGCTTGGGCTCGTCCTCCTCTAGCCTGATTTCTGCCAGCATTCGGTGGTCTCAACACAGCTCGACCACCCATGTTGCACTCACTCTCCAAGTGCCCACTTCTTCTACATCGAGTGCAGAATTTTCCTCCCATGAGTTGAGGGCAAGACGAACGATAGTGTGGTCCTCCACACTGGAAACAAGTAACGTTCCCTGGCTGCCCGGCAGTGATCAACGCTCGTGATCCACTTGCATTTGACTGACTTGGACGAGCGTAAGGAGTACTTCTCATGTTGGCAGTACCCCTGGATACAATCGGTCCTCTAGTCACCTGTGGCTGCTTCTTTTGTCGTTCCACTTCTGCCATATTCTTCTCCAGTACTTTGGCTCTTTCCACCATGGCAGGAAATGACCGAATGCATAAACTTGATATCAACACCTTCAAGTCGCTCCTTAATCCATTCTCAAATTTCCTACACTGCCACTCTTCACTAGTGGCCATAGTATTAAACCTCAACAACTGTTTGAAAGCATTGGTGTACTCTGATACAGATTTTCCCCCTTGCACCAACTGAAGAAACTCTACTTCCTTAGCATAGCGAACGCTGTCTGGGAAATATTCTTCATAAAATTTGTTTCTGAAAACCTCCCATGTGATAGGAGCATGAGTGTCGGTCAGGATAGCCTTCACACTCGTCCACCAGTGGCTGGCCTCACCAGTCAACAAGTACTCAGTAAACGCCAATCTGTTGTCGTCAGGGCACCTCTTTGCATTATAAATCTTCTCAATGTCCCGCAGCCAATGATCTGCCTCATCAGGAAGGCATTTCCCATTAAACTTGGAAGGATGATGTTGAAGAAAGCTCTCCAAACTCCATTCTGCAGTAGGCGGGGCAGTGTTTGAAGAAGATGCTCCAGGCGCACCTCTAGTTGCAGCCAAGATCTCCATCAACTGCCTTTGCGTGTTTTCAGAATTGACACGCGAGGCCTCCAAACCTTGCATAGCAGCTTGGTTTTGCTGCATCAGGGTAGCGTTTTGCTCCAGCAACGTGGTGTTCTGTTGATGTAGCCTCTCAACCACAGTTTCCAACAACCTAGCGTTGCTGGACGTATCGGACTCACTCGATTGAGGAGGAGGAGGAAGTCTAGGTGCCATTTGTTCTCTGGATGCAGAGAAAAACAAACGAGCGTTAGTTATGTCCAAGAGTTAAAACAATAATAACTCATTAAACATATAATAAGCACACAGCAAAAACACAGTGCACTCATAACCCTACAGTGTCCCTTAATAGAACAAAACTGCTCTGATACCACTAATGTAACATCCCAAAATATAGTAATTACCATAAATTAGAATTAATTACAATTAACAATAAACAGCAACAGTCTTTACATTAATCCAGAATCAAAAGCCGAACGGCATCAGTATAGGGAACGCGTATAACGCATACGAATGAAACCAAGAGTAAACGTTCTCAGATAAATTCACTAACGTACGTCAAAATACAGTCAGAGATGGATAAGACGAACGGCCTTACAAAATAATTGGCCGAACGTTCATACTATACTAACACGCACAATACTATTCTAACGAGCACTCTAAGGCTCGGCCTTTACTTCAACCTCCACCAGGTTAGCTTCATCCAAATTTTCTTCTTCCAGCACTTGCTCAAGGGACGTACCATCATCTGCTCACATCCACAACGGATGATCATTGCATTTGACAAGACGGAGGTACATGAACAGTAGACAACACAAAGGAAATACAAGGGTAAGCTTATAATATTTAATTTATACAATAATCACATACATTTACCAATCAATCCACTCAAACAACATGTAAGCTTATCAATCCACAATCATATAGATACGTATATAAAAGACAGACCGTCCGGACTGTATGAACCGTGTAGCTACAGGCGTCCTTGCACCCGAGTGGTGTGGTAACTGTATTGCACTCGACAGCTGCCACTCGAGGTTAACTCTATCCAAAGTACCCCTAAGGAATAGAGCCTCCTGCCATTCCCACACATGAGTACTCCCTTCTACGTGAAGATGAGTATCACGGAATATCAGGATGGACCATGCCAGCATTAGCATGCCCACAGTCATACTTTACAAAACTTCAATAATCAATCATATATGAGACGTTCCTCCTTGGAACGCTCGTAAAAATCCATTTCCAATAATTCGTTCAAAATATCATTCGTCCATATCAAACATTTCTCATATTCACATTTTCATTCTGTGTTCCACTCTCCTAAATTCACGAACGTTCATCACTCAATCAATAGGGACTAACATTTTACAGTACTCCTACATCCTCGTTTCTGAACAAAAGAAACGAACCATTTATCCACTTAATACGTTTCAACACTAAAGATTTTGAAGGTACTGATCTTAGAAGATATGGATGATACTTAGAAAAATTTTAAGTATAACGACTCCAGGTAGAATCCAAAGGATACAGTGAGTAAGAAAATATTTAGAGACACAACCAAATATGATTTGATTTCAGAAAACAACACTGCCAGTCAACGAACGAACGTTAATTAACAATTTGGACGAACGCGAGTTACGTTCACTCAGAATTCAATGATAAGGACGAGCGCTCAGTTATAAAACCGAACCCTCCTTGGACGAACGCTGGGTCAATGACCGAGCCCAAATCAGAACGAACGCTTGGTATAAACCGAGCGCTATCTAGGACGAACGCTTCGGTATAAGACCGAGCGCCAATTGGGACGAACGTTCAATATAATGACAAACGCTCTGTAAAACGAACGTTCGACACAAGGTCGAACGACATTAAGGACGAACGCTCGACTTAAGGCCGAACGTCACGTATTTATAAAGTTTCAAATATTTATCTATACTGAGCTGAACCGAACGCTCATTCACAAAAATGGGGACGCTCGTTCTCGAGCAGAATTCTTTCCAAATGAAAGAATTCCAATCTAAGTTATTTAATGAAAACCGAACGGTCTAAGACCGTACAGTGACGAGCGTCATTTAGCAAAGGGAATGATCTAAAATTTCAGATTTTCACAAGCTTAACAGAATCTTCCAGATTTCACATTTTATAAACTTTATACTTTCATTTCCAGATTTAATTCACCTCAAACATTCTCATCATACAGATTTCGACATTTTAATCATTCCAACCACACAATAACCATACTCCATTCATACATAATCAAATCAACATGCATTTAAATCAAGATCAACAACATATAATACATACGAGCAGTGTTCGTTCATGACAGATCCATCCAAACCAGAATTCATATCAGATATCAGTAACCATTCATAACAGCTCAACTTCATATTTTTCACACATGCAAATCCAGATTTCACAACAAACGAGTACAAATTAAACACATAAGCTTCCCTTACCCGGATTAGAATTCAAGCTTGTCCTAGAAGTAAAAATGGCTTTGTCCAACTAAGCTTTCCTCACGTTCTTGACTCTTCCAAACAAAAATCTAACCATGGAACACAGAACACTTAGAATACATGCTTGCATGTATGAAAAACTCTATTTTTCCAGAAACCTAAGGACGAACTACAGTAAGGAGACTTACCAGGTTGGATTTAATTTCTGTTCGGTCCAAAATGAAGATCACAACTGGACGAACACTCCTACGGTGCTGAAATCGTGATTGGAGAAGAGATATAAGTTTTTACAGTAAAAAGGAAGTTCACTGGTTCAAGAGAGAGAAGTTGGAGAATATGAAAGGGTGAATTTCAGAGGTTGAAGATGAGTTCGTGTAAGTGAAAGTGTGTTTTCGAAAAGTCTGATTTTGTTAAACTAACGTTAAATTGGAAGAACGTGTCACAGGTTGCCACATGCACACCAAACTCTGATTTGGAATTCTCTCCCGTGACACGTGGTGTGCTTGCATGCAAAGATTGGTGCATTTTTAATGTAGCAGAGAAATGATGGTGGCTTAAATTTTCGTGCACAGCAGAGGTGAAAATCAGAATTGGGAGTGGGTTTTAAATGGCTGGGAATGAGGTGGCAAGCATTAAGGGTGAGGTGTCAGGATCAACTTAAGCTAATTATTACGGATCTCACAATATGTTACTAGAATTAAACTACAAAAAAAACCAAGTATATAAATAAATTACTCTTATTTTCTTTTTGCGCCATTAATTTCCTTATTTTTTATACACATTAATTATTAGGATTTTAGACGTTCTTTCTTCTCTATACAACTGTATTAAAATTAAGACAGGAGAATTCACTACATTTATTCACTTAAAGGAAATGTTTATATATACATACTATACCGCAACAAGAAAAACAGAAAATACAACTACAAACTATATAAAAGACAAACTAACATTCCAAAAATAATACCAAAGATGCCGAATAAATTGTGTACCTTGAATAAATTGTTCCCTAATTTTATGCAAGAAAAGGAATTAAGGGAAAGAACAGTTGCACCTGGTTAATGAAAACGATACTTAGAGAGAAATAGATTCCTGAGAAGTCCATCACACAAATCAACACCTTGGAGGACATGGGAGGCTATTTCCGGTGGTACTACTGGTGATGGAGGACCGGTCACTAAATCATCACCAACCAAAATTGTTTCATCCATAGTTGGCTGCGAATCGACTGAAACCCACACAAAAGTTTATTAGCATTATTCATCTTCCAAACATTTGAACCTTTTCATATTTTAAGGTATGTGACCTAAAGCAAAACAATTTAACATGCCAGTAAAGACAACATAGTCAGTATAACAGAGATGACGTACCATCCATGGTTGCTTTCTGGTAATCCTTCCGCAAAGAAAACACAACAATTCTGGTTTTTTCTCTTCTTTTTCTTTTTTATAGCAGCTCACAATATACTACTGCAGAAAAAAAAACACGGATTACAATATCATAGTATAGTTGGTATTGCTATTAGTTGGCTAGTGGTGATCGGTGAGCTAAGGCTGTACAAGGGAACGGTTGATGGGTATAAAATTGCAAATGCAGGGGTTTACCGTGGCCTTCACGGTTATTGTATTTCAGAAGTGTGTTTATCTTTTTGAATTTAATTCACAACATAAGTGAAGTGAATGGAGGAATAAATGGTGAGTGAAAAAAAGAAACAACCAAGTAATGTGATTAAATTTTTATAAAAATATACCAAATGACTAAACAAGTATTTCACCATTACGGACAATTTTTCATCATTTCTACAAACACCTTATGGGCATATAATTTCTACAAATGCTAAATGAAATGATGATGACCCAACATTCTTAAAATGTGAGGAAAGTGAAATCGGAGCACACACTAGCACCGGAACCGGAGGAGGAGGCGATGCCGCCGGCGAGTCTGATCAACCAGGACTTGTATTGGCTTTCGGCGAATCTGGTTAAATGGAGAATAACTAGGGTTAACTTCGGCTATGAACTTGTCGCTGACAATGGCTTTGGTCAAGTGGTAGAGTTGCAATCGCAGGAGAAGTTAGATGGCTGGCGCCAGTACAAGTGGTTCTGATTTGGGCTGAAGTAACTTGGTGGAGCTTGTAACATCCCAAAATATAGTAATACCATAATTCAGAATTAATTACAATTAACAGTGAACAGTAAACAGTCTTAATATTAACAGGAAACCAAGGTTCAAAGCCTAACGGCTGGTGTACAATTAACGAGCATATCCAAGTGCAGAGAAAATAAAGCAGAACAACTTAAGGTTTCAGAGTTACAAATTTCAGCTCAAAAATAACGAGCACTAATAACGAACGGTTTTACAAAAATGATAACCGAACGTTCCAAAATGAACTAATATATATACAGTACTAAACTAACGAGCGCTCTAAGGCTCGGCTTTAACTTCAACTTCCACCAGATTTGCATCCTCCAAATTTTCTTCTTCCAGCATGACTTCAAGGGATGCATCACCATCTGCTCACATCCACAACGGATGATCATTGCATTTTGACAAGACGAAAGCACATGGACAGTAGACAACACAAATGGAAAACGCAAGGGTAAGCTTATACTGTTTAATTAATACAACACACATACAGTTCGTAATTCGATTCACACATACATCAAGTAATTTAATCATGTAATTTAACATAGAAAGATATATAAGACAGACCGTCCGGACTGTATGAACCATGTAGTTACAGGCGTCCTTGCACCCAAGTGGTGTAGTAGCCGGGATATACCTAATCAGCTTCCACTTGAGGTTAATCCTTCGCCCCTGCTAAGTGAGGGATACGAAAGACCTCCTGCCATTCCCACACATGACTACCCCCTTCTACGTGAAGATGAGTATCACGGAATATCAGGATGGACCAAGCCAGCATTAACTAACCACAGTCATACTTTACCAAATCAATATTCAATCATATAAGAGACGTTCCTCCCTGGAACGCTCATCCAATATCCATAATCATAGATTCAATCCATATAGTATTCACACTGTAATTCAATATGATGTAACATCAATTTCATCTTTAACTGTAAGAGAATAACATAACGAACGTAATTTCTGTGGATTCGGTTATATGAACATGACTCGACTTGAGGTGTACTGATACTTAGAAAATAATCATGATAGAAACTTGAACCAGATTTAATTTACAAAGGAGGGTCAAGAACACTTAGAATTATTTTTCAATAGATTTACATATGAATCCAATTCCAGGAATGGGACGAACGCAAAGAAAAATGAATATTTAAATACTTTGAACGAACGCTATTTTATCAATTGAATATTCACTTAGTACAAACGCGAGGTAAGAGACCTAGCGAGATTCAGAACGGACGCTCGTGATAAGACCGAGCGCTTATTGAGAACAGACGCTCGACATAAGGCCGAACGCTACGAATGACGAACGCTCGACATAAGGCCGAACGCTTATGAAAAACGAACGCTCGACATAAGGACGAGCGCTATCAAAGACGGACGTTCAACATAAGGCCGAACGCTAATTAGGACGAACGCCTCGGTATAAGACCGAGCGTTACTTATTCATAAAGTTTTAAATATTTAAATATTGCTGAGCTAGACGAACGCTCAGACATTCAATTTGGGACGCTCGTTCATGAGCAGAATTCCTTCCAAATGAAAGAATCCCAATCTAAGTTACTTTACTGAAATGCCGAACGGTTTAGGACCGTACAGGGACGAACGTCATTTATCAGTGGGAAAGAATGAAATTTCAGATTTCTCAACCTTAGCAAAATTTTCCAGATTTCCAATTTATAACTTTATAACTTTCATTCCAGATTTAAATCACCTTAAACATCATCATCATACAGATTTCAACATTTGAATCATTCCAACTATACAATCACCATACTCCATTTATACATGATCCGATCAACATACATTTAATCAAAATCAAAAACAACATATATAGTACATACAAGCAGTATTTGTTCATGACAGATTAAACCAACATCAAAAATCATATCAGATATCAGTAACCATTCAAAACAGCTCCAACATCAGACTTTACATACATGCATCTCATATCACAAAAAAATCAAGCAGTATGAATTAAACTTATAAGCTTCCCTTACCTGATCTAGCAGTACACTTCCAATCGCTTAGGGTTTCTCTCGTGCTCTCACGACTTTCTATCAGAAATTCACTCAACCACTTCAACTTAATCTAACACACCAAAACCGTAAACAGATCAGACTTCTAACTCATGCATGCAACCAGAATTTTGGTTTGTAGGAACTAAATGGACGAAAGTGCAAAGACGAGAACTTACCAGTTCAGTTCTCAATTCTGTTCGGATCAGAATGATGTTCACAGTGCAGGGAAGGTTTCTATGGTGTCTGAAATGAGATCAGAGGTTTGATAGTGAGTTATCTTAGAGAAAAGATGAAAACGGTTTAGAGAGAGGGCAGAGAATTTGGAAGCAGAAATTCTGAGAAGAAGATGAAACATGCAAGAGGAAGAGGGAGAGTTTTTCAGAATTATTTTTCTCTTCCCAATGCAGAATAAACTCCCCAACCTCCACACGCCACTTGTCTCCCACTAACCTTCTCAGAATGCTCCAACCGTGACACATGGCAGGCGCATGCAGTGGAAGTGTGAATGCATTTTGACGTGTCACGGTGCATTAAAATAGTGATCAGAGAATAAATTAGTGTGTATTAATTTATCAGGTTCTCACATAGCTCTGGAGAAGGTTTACGCAAAAAAAGTATTTTATGCAAAAATGAAATTAAATTATTACTTAACAAATTTAATTTTAAAACTTTTGAAGGATAATATCAATTCAGAAGTGAATACTGTATTTTTTATTTACTTAACCAAATTAAATAAATTTAATAAATATTCAAATGCTTTTATTTTTAAATAAGTATTTATTTTAATTTTTTTAAAGCAGACCAAATTCAAGGGATATAATTTAGAAAATAGTGATATAATGAATCTTATTTATCTTAGGAAGGGGTAATGAAAATGGCTTAGGGGAAAAAGAATTTTAGTTTTAAAAAACATTTAGCAAATAAAAATAAAAAATAATAAAAACACATAATAATAATGCTCATATTTGTTATATCGGTAAGGTTCTACAATAAAATTAGAAAATTTTTCTGAATTCATAATACATTTTAGAAAAATTTAAATTGTTCCTTTACAATAATTTAGAAACTCTGGATATCTTTTTCATTTCTTTATATTTCTTACTTAATAACTATCATATGATGTTGTTATATGGGAGAAAAAGAAAAGGAGTTATTATTTACACAGCTCTGCAACTGGTGGTTACCGAAGCTGTCATAAGCTGTTTGAGTAATTGTGTGAATGAAAATGGATAAGATATATACAGATTTATTAATTCCTTTGCTTGCATAAAATTAGGGAACAATTTATTCAAGGTACACAATTTATTTTTCTTCCTCCTTACTCCATCTCTTCCATTTTACCACTAAATCATATGTAATCTTCTTTGAATGATCTTTGTAGTATTTGCTAATTGTTATTGTTATAGAAAAAGGAAAAGTTGTTCTAAAACTCACATTTGAGAAAACTATATTAGAGAATTCATTACTTTCTCTTTTCATGTATTTTGTCTTTTTACCAGTCGGAGGAATCCATAAAAGTATTACATACAGAAATTCAACTGTCAAAAAAATGGGCTTGAACACTTTCCTCTGTCGCCAATCCCCTTTTCATGCTCTTGTACTATATAAAAAAACACAGCATTTCACTAGTTTGATAACCCAACATGACTCATGCACGCCTGTATTCATCTCCGCAATCACCAATCACTTTTAGTAGATCCTTTCCTTTCGCTGTGGCTTCTCTTATGCTGCCCACATCATCTTCATCAAGAGCAAGAGAAAATATAGCATTGGCGTCTTGAATATGTTCTGACAAGCCAAGTCTGACACCAATCATCGATCCTGCTACAGCAGGCTGCATGTTTGACAAGAGGCAAAATGAAAGGGATATATACCAGGCCTTATCAATGTAACATGAGAATGAGATTTTATAGCAATAAGCACGTCAAATTCTGGAGAGAGAAGAAATCAATCAACTAAATTCACCTGATCTAATATATACTTCACTGCAACCGTTGTAATTGAAACACCATGTTTAGAAGCTACTTGTTTCAGAGTCCGAAGTAGTCCCTGGAACAAATTCCATCCTCCCCAAGCATCTACCATCTGTCAACAGATGCAAAGTATAGAAAAAAAACATATGAATATAACTAAGTTATGTGGACAAAAATTCAAATCATCAACTTGAATTGTTATATAGCCTACATATTGATTCAGAGTTATTTGTCATTGATAACCCTTTTCCAGACCATCTACCAAAAAGGCTTATCTTAGCTTTACAATGTAGCATATTTAGAAGAGACAGAACCTTTTTATAGAGCACAAAAGGTGCTAAATGTTTCTTAAACTACCTACAATTAAAGAAAGGTTGTCATGAAATCGTACCCTTTTGTACTTTTGGAGGGAGGGAGTGTTTATTGAAGGACCAGCAAAAGGAATAGCTATGTTGGTGTCAAGGAACTTCTCAGACAATAGACCACCCATTACCGTTCCATACCTGCATCAGAAATTGATCTAAGTGGAAATTCTTTTAGATAAATTCTACTAAACTTTCATCTAGTATTTGAAAGGACTATTTTCTATGCTGAAAATTCTTTATCCTCTAAGAAAGGGAGAGAGAGACGTTATAAGTTTGACTCCTGTATGCTGACAAAGCTCTGCCATTCTTTGTTGAGGACGCATATCGACAAGTGAGTGTTGTACCTGAAATCGAAGATACCAATAAGGTTCACGAACTATATAGATTATTAAAAGAACTCAAAAAAATTAAAGCAAGTGGATATACCTGATTGCTTACAACAGGAATCTCATTTTCAAGAATAATCTGTAACCTCTCTGTATCAAAATTTGTCAGAGCCACGGTCTTGATTTTACCTGTATCAAAATTTAACTAGCGTAGTTTGATCAAAGCAAGAAATGTGAACTTATATGTGAATTCGTAACCGTTAATCAGAAACAAAACTAACCTTCTTCTTTCAAGTCTGTAAGGTGTTTTAGCGTATTAAAGTGTAATGCAAATTCTAGAAGAATGTAGAAGCTCCTTAAGATAGAAGAATTGAAATGTAATACAAGTTCTAGAATATTCTAGAAAAACCTAAGATAGGAAGAAAAATCAAGAATATTCTACATAGGTAAAAATCTAGAACATTCCACATAAGTTGTGGCTAGTATGTTCTAGAATAATCTATGGGTCTATAAATACCCATGAACTCTACCATTTGATGTATGTAGCCAACATCTATCATTTTGTATGAACCAACATCTACTACAACTAAAGACGACTACAACACATCTTCCAACTACTACTTCTACATTCAACTATCTCTACGTTTTCTCTATTACATCAACTACTCCTTTCACAACCTAAAATACTAACAGTGGTACCAGAGCTACGTTCGGTCATCTACTGGGCGTAGATAAAATTTTCAACTACCTCAAACAAAACTATAACTCATTCTACTACTTCCAAATATATTCTCAACACATGGCTACTACTAATCAAACATCATCAATTCCAGTACCTATTTTCAAAGGAGAAAATTATGATTTTTGGAGTGTCAAAATGAAGACATTCTTCCGCTCTCAAGATTTATGGGATATCATAGAAGAGGGATTCAATATTCCAGAAGACACCTCTACTCTTACTGCAGCTCAAAAGAAGGAGTTGAAGGAAAACAAGCAGAAGGATTCAAGGGCTTTATTTGTTCTTCAACAAGCAGTTGATGACACAATATTTCCAAGGATAATTGGTGCCACAAGTGCAAAACAAGCTTGGAACACAATACAAGAGGAGTTTCAAGGAAGTGACGAGGTACGCAATATTAAACTTCATTCTCTAAGACGAGAGTTTGAATTATTAAGAATGAAAGAATCTGAGACCATTAAAGACTACTATTCTAAAATAAAAGAAATAGTTAGTCAGATGAGAGCCTATGGGGAAAATATTATTGACAAAAAGATCGTTGAGAAAATTTTAATTTCTATTCCCCAAAAGTATGATGCAATCGTAACCGCGATTGAACAAACAAAAGATTTGGCTACATTGTCAGTCACACAACTAATGGGCTCTCTTGAAGCTTATGAACAAAGATTGAAAAGGCATGAAGAAGACTCGGTTGAAAATGCCTTTCAATCAAAACTAAAATTACGGTCTCAGAATAAAGAATATGAAGGAAATAAAAGTAGAGAAGAAATTTCTAGAAATAAAGAAAATCCTAGAAGTTTCTCGAAGACTCGTCAAGAAAAATATCCTCCATGTGGCATATGTAAAAAGACAAGTCACTTGGAAAAAGATTGTTGGCATCATGGAAAACCTCAATGCCACTATTGCAAGAAATTTGGTCACGTAGAAAAGTATTGTCGTAATAAAAATAAGTATCAAGCAAACTTTGCGGAAGAAGATAATCAAGAGAAACTCTTATTCTACGCCAATCAAGAATCTTCTGGTAGAGAAGGAAGTTGGTACTTGGATAGTGGATGCAGCAATCACATGGCGAAAGATCAAAGCATCTTCAAAGAGATTGATAAATCTGTCAATGTCAAAGTTCGGCTAGGAAATGGCACCACAGTGGAGTCTCGAGGCAAAGGAACTGTCATGGTGGAGACAAAGAAAGGTACGAAATTCATCAAGGATGTTTTACTAGTTCCAAATCTTAAAGAAAATCTTTTAAGTATTGGCCAAATGATGGAGAATGGATATTCTCTTCATTTTGAGAAAGATACATGCAAAATTTATGACAACAAAATGATAGAAATTGGCCAAGTAAAAATGGAGAAGAGAAATAGAAGCTTTCCTATAAGCTTCAAACCTGGAACTAATATTGCCATGAAGGTAGAAGTTGATGACTCATGGCTTTGGCATAGGAGATTTGGCCACTTCAACACACATGCCTTAAAACTTCTATATACGAAAAACATGATGAGAGATCTTCCATGCTTGAAGGAGAATAATGAATCATGTGAAGGATGTCTCCTCGGAAAACAACATCGATTACCATTCTCGACAGACAAAGCATGGAGAGCAAAAGACTTATTGGAGTTGATTCATACCGATGTTTGCGGACCGATGAGAACACCTTCACATCATAACAACAGGTATTTCATCCTCTTCATTGATGACTTCTCTAGAATGACATGGGTCTATTTCTTAAAGGCAAAGTCAGAAGTTTTTGGAGTATTCAAGAAATTCAAGGCCCTTGTTGAGAAGCAAAGTGGAAAACAGCTAAAAGTACTTAGAAGTGATCGTGGCAAGGAGTACACATCTCACGAGTTTGACAAATTCTGTGAAGATGAAGGCATAGAGCGACAACTTACAGTCGCATATACTCCACAACAAAATGGCGTGTCAGAGAGAAAGAATCGCACAGTTATGGAGATGGCAAGATCAATGCTAAAAGAGAAAAGTATGCCTAATACTTTTTGGGCTGAAGCAGTTTACACTGCAGTTTATATTCTAAACAGATGTCCAACTAAAGCAGTCCAAGATAAGACTCCTATTGAAGCTTGGAGTGGGAGAAAGCCATCGGCTAAACACCTACGAGTATTTGGATCTATCTGCTACATACATGTTCCTGATCAAAGGAGGCACAAGCTTGAAGACAAAACTATACGAGGAATATTTTTGGGATATAGCACACAGTCAAAAGGCTATCGAGTTTACAACCTACAAACTAAAAAGCTCATCATCAGTTGAGATGTTGAAGTTGATGAAAATGCTTCTTGGAATTGGGAAGAAGAAAAAGTTGTTAAAAGCAACATTCTACTTCCAGTGCAACAATCTCAAGAAGAAACTCAAGAAGAGGAAGAAAATTTAGGTACGCTTTCTTCACCTCCACAACAAGATTCTTCACCTGAATCTAGTCCAAGAAGAGTAAGATCTTTGGTAGACATATATGAAACTTGCAATATGGCCATGATTGAACCTAACTGTTATGAAGAAACATCAAAGCAAGAAGTATGGTCAAGGAAATGGAGGAAGAAGATCAAACTGAAGATATGTTACCAAGACAAAGATTTGAACTACTATGCACAATGTTTGGAGTTACCGAATTTGCATTAAGGAGGAGTATTAAAGTGTAATGCAAATTCTAGAAGAATGTAGAAGCTCCTTAAGATAGAAGAATTGAAATGTAATACAAGTTCTAGAATATTCTAGAAAAACCTAAGATAGGAAGAAAAATCAAGAATATTCTACATAGGTAAAAATCTAGAACATTCCACATAAGTTGTGGCTAGTATGTTCTAGAATAATCTATGGGTCTATAAATACCCATGAACTCTACCATTTGATGTATGTAGCCAACATCTATCATTTTGTATGAACCAACATCTACTACAACTAAAGACGACTACAACACATCTTCCAACTACTACTTCTACATTCAACTATCTCTACGTTTTCTCTATTACATCAACTACTCCTTTCACAACCTAAAATACTAACATAGCGCATCCAAGTAGCTTGGATTTGAATAATCCCACCTAAATCCATTAGAGATAGAGGTGAATTGTCACAAGAATCCTGAACTTAAGAGAGTTAGAACTATTTACAGAAGTAGTTTGGCTAGACAGTGGGAATCCAGTACTCATTTCACTATTTCAGTACATAATCAAAATGTATGATGTTTTGTATGATGGTCTCATGGTCATGGATGATGGTAATCGTTATGATTTTCCCTAAAAATTTCAAGAATTGCAAAATGTGGATAAATAATTATGCTGCTTGAACCATGATAGTTTGTAGATCAAATAAACACAATACAGAGGGATTAACTACCAATGGAACTGAAGCATGTCCAAGGATTCTACATCCATCTCTTCCTTGAAACATTGATGCTGTCTTTTACATAGCTAGCAATCATCTTAACTGGCGGAGGAACCCACTTAGTGAGACTGCACCAAATAATACAATGGACAATAAGAAAATACTTTCTTTTATATTTTCAATAACAATTTGGAAATATATGGTAGAACGCTTACCAGCCAAATACTATAAAAGGAGCTGCATGTGAAAACCTGATAAATTAATATATACAAATCCATTCTCTGATCACACTTTTAAATGCACTGTGCCACGTCAAATTCCACTCTTTTCCTCTCTGCATGCACTAATGCCATCTGTGAAGTTGGAAGCTTCCAAAAGCTGTAGTGGAAATCAGGTGGCAGTATGTGAGTGCACCATCGTTTGACGAGGAAGAGAAAAACAATTTCTCTGAAAACACTTCTCTTCCTTCCATGCAATCTTCTTCTTCCTCAAGAAATTCTGGCCTTCCATCTTCTCTGCATTCTCCCTGAACTCTTTCATATTCTCTCTAAGATAACTCACCTTCATCTCCTCCAATCTCATTTCAGACACCGTAGGAAACCTCTCTGCACCGTGAGCATTCTTCTGAACCGAACAGAACTGAGAACTGAACTGGTAAGTTCTCGTCTCTGCACCTTCATCTATTTAGTTCCTGCAAACCAAAATTCTGGTTGCATGCGTGAGTTAGAAGTCTGATCTGTTTACGGTTTTGGTGTGTTAGATTAAGTTGAAGTGGTTGAGTGAATTTCTGATAGAAAGCCGTGAGAGCACGAGAGAAACTCTAAGCCTTTGGAAGTGCACTGCTAGATCAGGTAAGGGAAGCTTATAAGTTTAATTCATACGGCTTGATTTCTTTGTGATATGAGTTGCATGTATGTAAAGTCTGATGTTTGAGCTGTTATGAATGGTTACTGATATCTGATATGATTTCTGATGTTGGTTTAATCTGTCATGAACATATACTGATTTTATGTATTATATATGTTGTTTTTGATTTTGATTAAATGCATGTTGATCTGATCATGTATAAATGGAGTATGGTGATTGTATAGTTGGAATGATTCAAATGTTGAAATCTGTATGATGATGATGTTAAGGTGATAACAGTTGAAAAACTGTTATTTTCATGCTTAAAAGTGATACTAAAAGCAACCTTTAGACTTAGAAACTAGCTTGAAATCATGCATTTTGTTTATATTTTCAGAAATAAGAGAGCTGGACAGGTTTATGCTTGATTTAAGTGTTTTTGTGCAGGTTTTGAGGTGAATTTGGTGAAAGAAGTGAAGAATAAGAGAGAGGACATTAGAAAAGACAAGAAAGAGTGCAAAAAGGAGAAGTCGAAGGCACCGCTCAGCGGCAAACTACCGCTGAGCGGCACTCAAGAGGTGGCGTTGGAACCGCTGAGGGGCAAATGGCCGCTGAGGGGAAGAAAGAAGACGCGTAACCACCGCTGAGCGGTAAATGGCGCTGAGCGGCACTTTTTGGGCTTGGGCTTTTGTAATCTTTTGTAACTCTAGATTAGTATATAAGGGCTTGCACGTCCTTTAGTTAGACATCTTTGGCAGAAACGAGGCAAACACTCTCTCTTTCACCCCTTTGAAGGAGGATCTTGGATGCTCAGGCTACCTCTTCCACTTTATTGGGTTTATTCTTTCATACTTTCATTGTTATTCATCTAGGTTCACCATGAATATGGTGAACTAAACCTTGTATGTTTGTTGGGGAATCAATGTAATCTCTTGAAGCTCTCATATATGGATTTGTTGAATACATCTTTGAATTAAGACATATGCTTTCTTTTCATCATTAGTTAGGGTTTTTCCTCTTTGCTCAATGCTTGCATTGTTTAACTCATTCTAATGCATGATTATTGGTTTTGTTGATACGGACACGTACGGGGAAATCTAGATCCGGGGAATTTCTCCCAATATTTTACTGACAATATTATATTGGTTGCCTTAAGCTCCTGCGGTAATGAACTAATCATTAGGAATGCTAGGAATTGTATGAACTATTTGATTAGGGAGAAGCCATCTAGAATGGTACATTAGTGAGTGGCATTAACAATGATGATTTGAATGATGAATTCCTAAAATATATGAGAGTGGATGAGATGAAATTGACCCCCAACAACATATTCATTCATATATTCCATTGAAAGTGTTTATCTTTTGTCTTTGCCATTGATCAAAATTCATGCATACATGTTTATTTTCTGTCTTGCATTTTAAACCCAAATATTTCGTTTGTAAGTCTTAGTTAATCAAGAAACCACATAACTAAACTAGGCCGTGAGTCCTTTGGGAAGAACGATACTTGGTCTTACCAAGTTTTATTAGTTGAACGATTCGGTCATACTTGCCGATTGTGAAACAAGTTTGTGACATCATATTTTGGTGCTTACAAATTTGTCCATCAAGTTTTTGGCGCCGTTGCCGGGGATTCGTGGTTTAACTGGTTAATTTGTGTGATTATTGATTACCTTTGACTTTAATTTTGAATTTCTGTTTTTATTTTTTCTGTTTTTATTAGATTTTATTTTTTTTAGATTTGATTTTTATCTTTTTGATTAGATTTTATTTTTATCTTTTTAGATTAGATTTTATTTTATTTTCGAATTTTTATTTTATTTTTCTGTTTTCTGTTTTTCTGTTTTTTGTTTTTTATTTTTAGGTTAGATTTTATTAGATTTTATTTTTATCTTTTTAGATTAGATTTTATTTTTATTCTATCTTTTAGGTTAGGTTAGATTTTATTTTATTTTATCTTTTAGATTAGATTTTATTTTTTATTTTTATTTTTTTTTTTTTTAGATTAGGTTTTATTATATTTTATTTCATTCTATCTTCTAAATCTTTTATCTTTTTATATCTTTTCAATCTTTATTTTCTTCTATATCTTTTTGTGCTAACAAATCTTTTCTAGGGTTTTGTTTTCTTGTGCATGCAGAAGGCAATTCGAACTAGAAGTAAGAAAACAACAGAACCACTACTTGAAGGACTAGACGAGAGTAGAAGGAGGAGAAGAATCAGAACGTCCAGAGAACTTTTCCCTTCTCCTGAAACTCTCCTACAATCATCACCACAAGGTTCTGTTCACAGCACAGGGAGTATGGAGAACAATAATAATGCTAGAAGAACTCTTGCAGATTACACTAATCTTGCTGGACCTCAGCACTTCAATAGCATAGCTCGACCTAGAGTCAATGCAGCCAACATGGAGGTCAAACCAGCATTAATTCAACTGGTAAAGAGTAATCAATTTACTGGGTTATCACATGAAAGCCCATATGAGCACCTTACAACATTTAATGAGATCTGCAACACGGTCAAGATCAATGGGGTGCCAGACGAAGCTATCAAACTTAGCTTGTTTCCTTTCTCATTGGGAGGCAATGCTAAGCTTTGGTTGAACTCTTTTCCAGAAGAAAGTTTCACGGAGTGGGAAGCAGTGGTTACAAAGTTTCTAAGCAAATACTTCCCACAATCTAAAGTGACTAAAGGAAAGCAAGAGATATCTTCATTCAAGCAGGGCATGGAGGAATCACTGGGACATGCATGGGACAGGTATAAAAGCTTGTTACATAAAACTCCTACGCATGGCTTTGAAGATCAAGAAGTAGTCCTAACTTTCCTTGGAGGGCTTGGTTCACAAACCAAGATGATGTTGGATGCCTCAGCTGGAGGCAATATCAAATGGAAAACTCCAGAGGAAGCAACTGAAATTATTGAAAATATGGCTACAAGTGATAATGAGCTTCACAATGAAAGAGGCGCCCCTATGCAACAGAAAGGGGTTCTTCAATTACAAACCCATGATGCTCTGCTAGCACAGAATAAGATTCTAACTCAACAGCTGGAAACTCTGACCAAAACTCTTGCTTCACTACCTAAAGAGTTAAAATCTGCTGCACAGGTACAAACCCAGTTGTGCGAACTATGTGGAGGTGATCACATAAATGGCCAGTGTGCTTTTCCAGTGGAGGCCGTGGAGGATGTTAACTTCATGGCTAATCAGTTTCCATACCGTCAAGGGAGTTATAATCAGGGTTGGAAACCACATCCAAGCATTGGCCAAGGACAAACTGGGCAGGCTAATCAGTTTAATAAGCAGCAGCAGCAACCAACTTTGTGGCAACAATTATCTATGCTTAATGACAGATCAACAAAGTTGGAAGAAACTCTTCAGCAATTCATCCAAAAAACTGAATCTTCTCAAAAGAGCACTGAAGCTGCTATAAAGAATCTGGAGATTCAGATGGGTCAGATCACCAAGCAATTGGAAGAAAGACCCAACAGAAACTTTGGGGCTAATACTGAGGTTAACCCCAGAGAAGAGTGCAAAGTGGTCAAGAGTGTAAATGAAGAGATCATTGAGTTGGAAGAAGAAGAAGAAGAAACAGAAGAAGGAAGAGAAATAGAGAGTGAAAATAATTTTCCTTTTCCAATAAATCAGGAGAAACAAATGGATTTCACAGAATTATTTAATATGTTGGATAATGAAGCACCTTGGGAGCAGATTCTACAGAAAATCACAGTTTACACAAAATCTGATGAGAACATCTCTACAAAGAAAAGACGTAGAGATGAGGAAGCAAAGAAGTGTATAGCTGTTAAAAAAGAGCCATTCCCTCCTAAAGCATCTGATCCAGGCAGTTTTTCTATCCCTTGTTCTATAGGGAAGAAAAAGGTAAAGAAAGCTCTCCTTGATTTAGGTTCAAGTGTTAACTTGATGCCTTATTCTTTACTGGAGCAAATTGGCAAGGTTAAAATGAAACCTGCAAAGGTTAGAATAGTAATGGCCGATGGATCTTCAAAGGAGTCAAGTGGAATTGTATAGGACATTATAGTTTGTGTTGGCAAACTTCAGTTCTTGGCAGACTTTGTGGTGATGAAGATGGAGACCGAGAAGATACCTATCATACTTGGAAGACCGTTTATGAAAACGGCCAGGGCTATCATTGATGTGAACGAAGGTATAGTGGTTCTCCAAGACAGAGAGGAGAGAGTGGTGGTGGATGTGTTCAAAGATGAGATACAAGCAAAGGAGGAAGAAGCCAGTTATAAAGCTGCATTTCGAGATGCACCCATAACGAGAGGTAAAAATAAAAATCTTAAGGTTTCTGATAACCATTGTTTGTATTTTCAGGCACCCAAGGTAGAAGAGATTGGAAAAGGAGAAGAAGTTCCTAGAGACTGGAAAAAATTAAGACTCCAACTTGGCACACCTGTAAGACTCAAGAACAAGTTGTGGGTTATTAAAGGCTTTAAAGAGAAGGAGATGATAGAGATAGAGTCTCCATATTCTAGAGAGTTCAAAACAGTCCAAAGGAAGCAGTTGAAAGGTTGGTGGAAGGACTACATCAATTATAAAGAAGATGGAATGTGAGCTTTAACAGGGTCAAGCTAGTGACGTTAAAGAAGCGCTTGCTGGGAGGCAACCCAGTGGATTTACAAACTTTTGATTTGGTTTTGTAATTTATAATTTGTGAATATTATTCTGTAATTATTTTTTTTTTTTTGTTGGATTTAGCATCTACTGAAGGATGCTAGGTGGTTAAGTATCTACTGAAGGATACTAAGTTTGTAACACCTACTGATGGGTGTTGGTGAGAAGATTTTGCACCTACTAATGGGTGTTGGTAAGTTGGAAACACCTACTGATGGGTGTTGGTGGAATTTGGGTCAGGCTCGTGACGTTAAACAAGCGCTACCTGGGAGGCAACCCAGTTGATTGATTGTTTTTGTTTGTTTATTTTTAGTTAGGATTTGCATAAGCATCTTTAACAATGAATTGCAGGGAACCTATGAGGCACATGTAGGGAAGGCACGCAGGTAATGAAAAGAAGGAGAAGGGCACATCACGAAAGTGCCGCTGAGCGGCAATTACCGCTGAGCGGTACTCTCGCAGATGGGCTTTAGTTCCCCTTAGCGGAACCCGAGCCCATTAGGGTATTTTTAAACCCTAAGCTGCGTAATTTCTCAGTCTTTCAAGCTCTTCTCTGCACAAACACTCCCACATACCTTCTCTTAGGTTTTCCACATCTTTTTACTCTTCCCTCTTAAGAAAATTTCTCTTCCACTCACTTGCTCATTAGTTTTCCATCTAAGTTTGGGGTTGGGAGAGAGCATCATTGAAGGGGCTGATGTCTTCATTATGGTTTACTAATGCTTAACAATGTATCTTTTGGTTTTGTGAATTATGTTTGATGCAGGGATGGCCTCCTCATCGGGCAAAAAGAATCAAGACTATAAGATCCAAGAAGAAGGAGGATACAGAGGACAGCTCAGATTGAGGAGGAGTTGAGATAGCATTTACTGATGAATGCTATCATAACTAGAGCAGGACTTATGCTTTTATGGTTTAAGTTTTCTGAACTTATTTGTTTTTGTTTTTAGATTAGGGTTTGATGTACTCTATTGAACACCTGGTTTGTTATGATGGTTTGCTATTAACTGTGATTGTGTGATAAGTAATGCTTGATGATGCTTATTGATTGATTGATGTTGAGATGATGTGCATATTAAATGCTTATACAGGTGATTCACAAGCTTTGTGAACAAATGCATAATATCATGATTGTGATTGTGAAATTAAGCAGGATGTGCATGTCAAATGTGAATGAGCTTATATGTGAGGTTTTGAGCTCCAGAGTTGTTATTGTTGAATGCTGTTACTTTGAAAGCATGAATGACTTTGCCCAGGTTTTCTATGATTGAATTATTTGCTTGTTTTGCATCATATGATCAAAGGCCGTGTTGTTGAAACCCTTTTTATTGGCCAAATTCATAAAGTTAGCCTTCTAAAAGAGAACACGTTGTGTTCTATCCTTTGAACCCTTAGCCTTAAATATACACTGAACACCCTTGATTGAAAATCTTTACCTTGAGTTAAGTAGAAGATCTTGTGTGGTATTGTTAAATGTTCAAGTTTGGGGTTATTGGGGACACATGAAAAAAGGAAAAAGCATTGAGCTAAGAGCTAAAAAGTAAGAATATGCAAAGAAAAGAAAAGAAAAAGAAGCAAAGCTCAATGCAAATGCAAAAGCAAAGGCAAAAGAGAGTTGGGAATGAATAAGAAGATTGTGTGTTATGATTCTCTTAACTCAAGGATTTTGTGATCCAGAAAAACCAATTTTCTTGTTAGCCCAGCCACATTATAAGCCATTGAAAAGTCCTTGTGATGATGCATGCTTGTGAATGTATTTGATTGTGGTTAAATGAAAGGCAAAGTTGATTCATGTGACATTGTGATAGTGGAGTGAATGAGTGAAACACTTTACCTCTTATACACTTGTGTGTTGAGTGAAACACTTTACCTAGTGAGGAAATATTCCATAAGCACATGAACATCCATGCTTAATTGATTGATCATTCATGAAAAATAGCATTTGTTGGAATTTAAATGACTTTGTGAACACTAAAGCATGTGCACATCTTGAATTAACTCTTGGTCATAAGTTTGAGTGAAGTTATTACTTATCTTGAAAAGAGGATTTTGAATGAGTGAACCATCATATGAATTGGTTGGAGATGGAGTTACATTTTATTTGCTTGAGGACAAGCAAAGTTCTAAGTTTGGGGTTGTGATAACAGTTGAAAAACTGTTATTTTCATGCTTAAAAGTGATACTAAAAGCAACCTTTAGACTTAGAAACTAGCTTGAAATCATGCATTTTGTTTATATTTTCAGAAATAAGAGAGCTGGAAAGGTTTATGCTTGATTTAAGTGTTTTTGTGCAGGTTTTGAGGTGAATTTGGTGAAAGAAGTGAAGAATAAGAGAGAGGACATTAGAAAAGACAAGAAAGAGTGCAAAAAGGAGAAGTCGAAGGCACCGCTCAGCGGCAAACTACCGCTGAGCGGCACTCAAGAGGTGGCGTTGGAACCGCTGAGGGGCAAATGGCCGCTGAGGGGAAGAAAGAAGACGCGTAACCACCGCTGAGCGGTAAATGGCGCTGAGCGGCACTTTTTGGGCTTGGGCTTTTGTAATCTTTTGTAACTCTAGATTAGTATATAAGGGCTTGCATGTCCTTTAGTTAGACATCTTTGGCAGAAACGAGGCAAACACTCTCTCTTTCACCCCTTTGAAGGAGGATCTTGGATGCTCAGGCTACCTCTTCCACTTTATTGGGTTTATTCTTTCATACTTTCATTGTTATTCATCTAGGTTCACCATGAATATGGTGAACTAAACCTTGTATGTTTGTTGGGGAATCAATGTAATCTCTTGAAGCTCTCATATATGGATTTGTTGAATACATCTTTGAATTAAGACATATGCTTTCTTTTCATCATTAGTTAGGGTTTTTCCTCTTTGCTCAATGCTTGCATTGTTTAACTCATTCTAATGCATGATTATTGGTTTTGTTGATACGGACACGTACGGGGAAATCTAGATCCGGGGAATTTCTCCCAATATTTTACTGACAATATTATATTGGTTGCCTTAAGCTCCTGCGGTAATGAACTAATCATTAGGAATGCTAGGAATTGTATGAACTATTTGATTAGGGAGAAGCCATCTAGAATGGTACATTAGTGAGTGGCATTAACAATGATGATTTGAATGATGAATTCCTAAAATATATGAGAGTGGATGAGATGAAATTGACCCCCAACAACATATTCATTCATATATTCCATTGAAAGTGTTTATCTTTTGTCTTTGCCATTGATCAAAATTCATGCATACATGTTTATTTTCTGTCTTGCATTTTAAACCCAAATATTTCGTTTGTAAGTCTTAGTTAATCAAGAAACCACATAACTAAACTAGGCCGTGAGTCCTTTGGGAAGAACGATACTTGGTCTTACCAAGTTTTATTACTTGAACGATTCGGTCATACTTGCCGATTGTGAAACAAGTTTGTGACATCATATTTTGGTGCTTACAAATTTGTCCATCATAAGGTGAATTAAATCTGGAATGAAAGTTATAAAGTTATAAATTGGAAATCTGGGAAATTTTGCTAAGTTTGAGAAATCTGAAATTTCATTCTTTCCCAGTGATAAATGACGTTCGTCCCTGTACGGTCTTAAACCGTTCGGCATTTCAGTAAAGTAACTTAGATTGGGATTCTTTCATTTGGAAGGAATTCTGCTCATGAACGAGCGTCCCAAATTGAATGTCTGAGCGTTCGTCTAGCTCATCAATATTTAAATATTTAAAACTTTATGAATAAGTAACGCTCGGTCTTATACCGAGGAGTTCGTCCTACTTAGCGTTCGGCCTTATGTTGAACGTTCGTCTTTGATAGCGCTCGTCCTTATGTCGAGCGTTCGTTTTTCATAAGCATTCGGCCTTATGTCGAGACTTCGTCATTCGTAGCGTTCGGCCTTATGTCGAGCGTCCGTTCTCAATAAGCGCTCGGTCTTATCACGAGCGTCCGTTCTGAATTTCGCTAGGTCTCTTACCTCGCGTTCGTACTAAGTGAATATTCAATTGATAAAATAACGTTCGTTCAAAGTATTTAAATGTTCATTCTTCTTTGCGTTCGTCCTATTCCTGGAATTGGATTCATATGTAAATCTATTGAAAAATATTTCTAAGTGTTCTTGACCCTCCTTTGTAAATTAAATCGGGTTCAAGTTTCTATCATGATTATTTTATAAGTACCAGTACACCTCAAGTCGAGTCATGTTCATATAACCAAATCCACAGAAATTACGTTCGTTATATTATTCTCTTACAGTTGAAGATGAAATTGATGTTACATCATATTGAATTACAGTATGAATACTATATGGATTGAATCTATGATTATGGATATTGGATGAGCGTTCCAGGGAGGAACGTCTCTTATATGATTGAATATTGAATTGGTAAAGTATGACTGTGGTTAGTTAATGCTGGCTTGGTCCATCCTGATATACCGTGATGCTCATCTTCACGTAGAAGGGGGTAGTCATGTGTGGGAATGGCAGGAGGTCTTTCGTATCCCTCACTTAGCAGGGGCGAAGGATTAACCTCAAGTGGAAGCTGATTAGGTATATCCCGGCTACCACACCACTTGGGTGCAAGGACGCCTGTAACTACATGGTTCATACAGTCCGGACGGTCTGTCTTATACATCTTTCTATGTTAAATTACATGATTAAACTACTTGATGTATGTGTGAATCGAATTACGAACTGTACGTGTGTTGTATTAATTAAACAGTATAAGCTTACCCTTGCGTTTTCCATTTGTGTTGTCTACTGTCCATGTGCTTCCGTCTTGTCAAAATGCAATGATCATCCGTTGTGGATGTGAGCAGATGGTGATGCATCCCTTGAAGTCATGCTGGAAGAAGAAAATTTGGAGGATGAAAATCTGGTGGAAGTTGAAGTTAAAGCCGAGCCTTAGAGCGCTCTTTAGTTTAGTACTGTATATATTTTAGCTCATTTTGGAACGTTCGGTTATCATTTTGTAAAACCGTTCGTTATTAGTTCTCGTTATTTTTGAAGCTGTAAATTTGTAACTCTGAAACCTTAAGTGGTTCTGCTTTATTTTCTCTGCACTTGTATACGCTCGTTAATTGTACACCAGCCGTTAGGCTTTGAACCTTGGTTTACTGTTAATATTAAGACTGTTTACTGTTCACTGTTAATTGTAATTAATTCTGAATTATGGTATTACTATATTTTGGGATGTTACATTAGTGGTATCAGAGCAGTTTTGTTCTTTTAAGGAACACTGTAGGTTATGAGTGCACTACGTTTTTGCTGTGTGCTTATTATGTGTTAAGGAGTTATTGTTTTAACTCTTGAACTTTACTAACGCTCGTTTTTCTCTGATCCAGAGAACTAATGGCGCCTAGACTTCCTCCTCCTCCCCAACCGAGTGAGTCCGATACGTCCAGCAACACTAGGTTGTTGGAAACTGTGGTTGAAAGGCTACATCAACAAAACACAACGTTGCTGGAGCAGAACGCCACTCTGATGCAGCAAAACCAAGCTGCTATGCAAGGTTTAGAGGCCTCGCGTGTTAACTCTGAAAACACGCAAAGGCAGTTGATGGAGATCTTGGCTGCAACTAGAGGTGCGCCTGGAGCATCTTCTTCTAATGCTGCCCAGCCTGCAGCTGAATGGAGTTTGGAGAGTTTCCTCCAACATCATCCGGCTAAATTCAGTGGGAAATGCCTTCCTGATGAGGCGGACCAGTGGCTAAGGGATATGGAGAGGATCTTCAATGCTAAGAGGTGTCCGGATGAGAACCGTTTAGCGTACACTGAGTACTTGTTGACGGGGGAAGCAAGCCACTGGTGGGCAAGCGCTAGAGCCATCCTAACTGACGCTCAACAACCAGTCACGTGGGAAGTTTTCAGGAATAAATTTTATGAAGAATACTTCCCTGACAGTGTTCGTTTTGCAAAGGAAGTTGAGTTCTTACAGCTGGTTCAAGGGGGTATGTCAGTTTCAGAATACACCAATAAATTCAAGCACCTTGTGCGGTTTAATACTATGGCAACCAGTGAGGAGTGGCAGTGTCAGAAGTTTGAGAACGGTCTAAGAAGTGATCTGAAGGTTATGATTTCAAGTTTGTGCATAAGAACGTTTCCTGCCATGGTTGAGAGGGCCAAAGTTTTGGAGAAAAATATGGCAGAAGCTGAACGACACAAGAAGCAACAACAAGTTAGTAGGGGACCAATTGTGTCCAGGGGAGGTTCTGTTCAAAGGAGACTACCTTACTCTCGTCCGAATCAATCAGCCAATACGAGTGGTTCTCAAGCATTGATTCCTGTCGGACAAACTGGACAAGGAAATGTAACTTGCTTTCAATGTGGGGGGCCGCATTATCGTTCATCCTGCCCTCAGTTAGTGGGAGGAAAACACTGCAACCGATGTGGACGAAATGGACACTTGGGGAACGAGTGTAACATGAGTGGAAGAGCAGTGATGAGACCACCAAACGCTGGAAGAAATCAGCCCAGGGGGGGACGAGCACAAGCAGTAGGTCGTGTGTACGCTATCACTGGAGCGGAGGCAGCAAGCGCAGGTAATCTTATAACTGGTGAATGCTTGCTGTTTGGAATGCCTTGTCATGTACTGTTTGATTCTGGGGCGACGCACTCCTTCATCTCGAAGGCGTGTGTTGAAAAGCTGGGAATAGTGGAGAGGGATATGCAGTTTGACTTGGTGGTATCAACACCAGCGGCTGGAGAGATTAGGACATCTACCGTGTGCACTAGATGTCCTATTGTGGTTGAGGGGCATAGTTATAAGGTAAACTTAATCTGTTTACCTTTGAAGGACTTGGAAATAATTCTAGGAATGGATTGGTTGGCTACCAACCATATTATTATAGATTGCGGGAAGAAGGAGTTAGTCTTTCCAAATGAAGAAGAGGAAGAACTGTCAATCACTCTTGGGCAGCTTAAGGAGGACATCATGGAGGGAGCAAGCTGTTTCCTTATCATGACGTATGAAGGCAGTGAGATGGAGCGTTCATCCAATGTTGATAACAGTGGAGGGCGAACAGTGGTGGATGAATTTCCAGATGTTTTTCCGGATGAAGTACCTGGTCTACCCCCCATCCGTGAGGTAGAATTCACAATCGATTTGGTAACCACGGCTGCACCCATCTCGGTTCAACCATATAGAATGGCACCAGCTGAGTTGGCCGAACTCAAGAAACAGATTGAAGAATTGATGGACAAGAGGTTCATCCGTCCAAGTGCTTCACCATGGGGAGCACCTGTGTTGTTGGTTAAGAAGAAGGATGGCAGCTCACGGCTATGCATTGATTATAGGCAACTTAATAAGCTGACCATCAAGAACAAGTATCCACTGCCGAGGATAGACGATCTTCTAGATCAGTTGCATGGTGCGTGTGTGTTTTCTAAGATTGACTTACGTTCGGGCTATCATCAAATTAGAGTGAAAGAAGAGGATATTCAGAAGACTGCATTCCGGTCTCGATATGGTCATTATGAGTACGTGGTGATGCCCTTTGGAGTGACAAACGCACCTGCAATCTTCATGGATT
The DNA here is from genome assembly GCF_029865625.1 of Vigna umbellata. Taxonomy (NCBI): domain Eukaryota; kingdom Viridiplantae; phylum Streptophyta; class Magnoliopsida; order Fabales; family Fabaceae; genus Vigna; species Vigna umbellata. Next base: position 16,469,699 of record NC_142171.1, on the reverse strand, counting down.
ACATGAACAGAATTTTTAGACCGTACTTGGATAAGTTTGTTGTGGTGTTTATTGATGACATCCTCATTTATTCCAAGAGCTTTAAAGAGCATGAAGACCATTTGAGAATTGTCTTGAGCGTGTTGAGGGAGAAAGAGCTGTATGCCAAGCGCTCAAAGTGTGAATTCGGGATGAAGGAGATCCAATTTTTGGGGCACGTTGTTTCTGCTGGTGGTATTGCAGTAGATCCAGCCAAGGTGAAGGCAGTGCTGGATTGGGAGAGTCCACGCTCTGTCACGGAGGTTAGGAGCTTTGTGGGACTCGCGGGCTACTACAGGCGGTTTATTGAAGGATTTTCTAAGATAGTAGCCCCTCTGACTTACCTCACCAGGAAGGACCAGCCGTTTGCTTGGACAGATAAATGTGAGGAGAGCTTCCAGGAATTGAAGAGGAAATTAACAAGCGCTCCTGTGTTGGTCATTCCAGATACAGCCAAACCTTTTGAAGTGTATTGTGATGCATCATATCAAGGTTTGGGCTGTGTGCTGATGCAGGAAAAGAGGGCAGTGGCTTATGCTTCCAGACAGCTGAAAATTCATGAGAAGAATTACCCCACACACGACTTGGAGCTAGCAGCAGTCGTGTTTGCATTAAAAATCTGGAGGCATTATCTGTATGGTGCAACGTTTCAAGTGTTTAGTGATCACAAGAGTCTCAAGTACCTCTTTGATCAAAAGGAATTAAATATGAGACAAAGGAGGTGGCTTGAATTCTTGAAGGATTATGAATTCGAACTGTTGATCATCCTGGAAAAGCTAATGTAGTGGCTGATGCCTTGAGTAGGAAGGCCGTAAGAGTTTCTGCAATGATGGTGAAGGAACTGAACTTGGTGGAGAGTTTTAGAGATCTAAGATTACAATTTGATTTAGGAGAGAACGTTATAAAGTGCTGTAATCTTAGAATTTCCAGTGATGTGTTTGACAGAATTTGGATGAAGCAACGTGAGGATGAAGAACTGGTTAAAATTTTGAGCGTGCTTGGTACAGATCAGGCCAAGGAGTTTAATGCTGGGACGGACGGTATGCTACGTTACCTTGGTAGGACATGCGTTCCCAATGATGGCGAACTGAAACGGATCATCCTGGAGGAAGCACATCACAGCCGTCTTAGCATGCATCCTGGCATGACTAAGATGTATCAGGACCTTCGTTTGTCATTCTGGTGGCCTGGGATGAAGAGTGACATTGCACGTTTTGTGTCATCTTGCTTAACCTGTCAAAGAGCCAAGGCTGAACATCAAAGACCAGGAGGATTGCTGCAGCCATTGGAGATTCCAGAATGGAAGTGGGATAGCATCTCTATGGATTTCGTGACTCATCTGCCACGTACAGTCCGAAACCATGATTCAATTTGGGTGATTGTGGATAGATTGACTAAGAGCGCCCATTTCCTGGCTGTTAATTTAAAGATGTCCATGACAAACTTGGCCAAATTGTACATTAAGGAGATTGTTAGACTGCATGGAGTTCCTTCAAGTATTATATCAGATCGGGACACGAGATTCACATCTCGTTTTTGGCAGTCCTTGCAAGGCGAATTGGGAAGCAAACTGCAAATGAGTTCTGCTTATCACCCTCAGACGGATGGCCAATCTGAGCGAACCATCCAGACTCTTGAAGACTTGTTGAGGACTTGCGTTATAGATCATATGGGAGTATGGGATGAAGTTCTGCCGCTTGTCGAATTCACACACAATAACAGCTTTCAAGCAAGCATAGGAATGGCACCGTTTGAAGCTCTTTATGGAAGGAAGTGTAGAACTCCTTTGTGTTGGTTCCAAGAAGGCGAGAATGTGTTAACCGGACCTGACTTGATCCAGCAAACAACTGAGAAGGTGAAACTGATTCAGGAACGTTTGAAAACGTCTCAAAGCAGACAGAAATCGTATGCTGATAAGAGAAGAAGACCCTTAGAGTTCTCTGCTGGTGATCACGTTTTTCTAAGGTTGAATCCAATCACTAGAGTGGGAAGAGTTCTTCGTCCAAAGAAGCTTTCACCAAAGTACGTAGGACCCTATCAGATTCTGAAGAAGATTGGATCAGTGGCGTATGAACTGGCTTTACCTCCTCAACTGTCCAACCTTCATCCAGTCTTTCACGTTTCACAACTCCGGAAGTATATAGCTGATCCATCACACGTACTGGAGTTAGAAGACATCCAAATTCGCCCAGACCGGACACTGGAGATGCAACCTGTTTGTGTGGAAGACAGCCGCACCAGACTCTACAAAGGCAAAGATGTTCGTCTTGTGAAAGTGGTGTGGAATGCCAAGACTGGTGACTCAACATGGGAGGTGGAAGAGACTGTGAAGAAATTGTACCCTCACCTATTCCCTGGTAAGCTTTAGAATTTTCGAGGACGAAAATTTTTTTTAGTTAGGGGGAATGTGAAAACCTGATAAATTAATATATACAAATCCATTCTCTGATCACACTTTTAAATGCACTGTGCCACGTCAAATTCCACTCTTTTCCTCTTTGCATGCACTAATGCCATCTGTCAAGTTGGAAGCTTCCAAAAGCTGTAGTGGAAATCAGGTGGCAGTATGTGAGTGCACCATCGTTTGACGAGGAAGAGAAAAACAATTTCTCTGAAAACACTTCTCTTCCTTCCATGCAATCTTCTTCTTCCTCAAGAAATTCTGGCCTTCCATCTTCTCTGCATTCTCCCTGAACTCTTTCATATTCTCTCTAAGATAACTCACCTTCATCTCCTCCAATCTCATTTCAGACACCGTAGGAAACCTCTCTGCACCGTGAGCATTCTTCTGAACCGAACAGAACTGAGAACTGAACTGGTAAGTTCTCGTCTCTGCACCTTCATCTATTTAGTTCCTGCAAACCAAAATTCTGGTTGCATGCGTGAGTTAGAAGTCTGATCTGTTTACGGTTTTGGTGTGTTAGATTAAGTTGAAGTGGTTGAGTGAATTTCTGATAGAAAGCCGTGAGAGCACGAGAGAAACTCTAAGCCTTTGGAAGTGCACTGCTAGATCAGGTAAGGGAAGCTTATAAGTTTAATTCATACGGCTTGATTTCTTTGTGATATGAGTTGCATGTATGTAAAGTCTGATGTTTGAGCTGTTATGAATGGTTACTGATATCTGATATGATTTCTGATGTTGGTTTAATCTGTCATGAACATATACTGATTTTATGTATTATATATGTTGTTTTTGATTTTGATTAAATGCATGTTGATCTGATCATGTATAAATGGAGTATGGTGATTGTATAGTTGGAATGATTCAAATGTTGAAATCTGTATGATGATGATGTTAAGGTGAATTAAATCTGGAATGAAAGTTATAAAGTTATAAATTGGAAATCTGGGAAATTTTGCTAAGTTTGAGAAATCTGAAATTTCATTCTTTCCCACTGATAAATGACGTTCGTCCCTGTACGGTCTTAAACCGTTCGGCATTTCAGTAAAGTAACTTAGATTGGGATTCTTTCATTTGGAAGGAATTCTGCTCATGAACGAGCGTCCCAAATTGAATGTCTGAGCGTTCGTCTAGCTCATCAATATTTAAATATTTAAAACTTTATGAATAAGTAACGCTCGGTCTTATACCGAGGAGTTCGTCCTACTTAGCGTTCGGCCTTATGTTGAACGTTCGTCTTTGATAGCGCTCGTCCTTATGTCGAGCGTTCGTTTTTCATAAGCATTCGGCCTTATGTCGAGACTTCGTCATTCGTAGCGTTCGGCCTTATGTCGAGCGTCCGTTCTCAATAAGCGCTCGGTCTTATCACGAGCGTCCGTTCTGAATTTCGCTAGGTCTCTTACCTCGCGTTCGTACTAAGTGAATATTCAATTGATAAAATAACGTTCGTTCAAAGTATTTAAATGTTCATTCTTCTTTGCGTTCGTCCTATTCCTGGAATTGGATTCATATGTAAATCTATTGAAAAATATTTCTAAGTGTTCTTGACCCTCCTTTGTAAATTAAATCGGGTTCAAGTTTCTATCATGATTATTTTATAAGTACCAGTACACCTCAAGTCGAGTCATGTTCATATAACCAAATCCACAGAAATTACGTTCGTTATATTATTCTCTTACAGTTGAAGATGAAATTGATGTTACATCATATTGAATTACAGTATGAATACTATATGGATTGAATCTATGATTATGGATATTGGATGAGCGTTCCAGGGAGGAACGTCTCTTATATGATTGAATATTGAATTGGTAAAGTATGACTGTGGTTAGTTAATGCTGGCTTGGTCCATCCTGATATACCGTGATGCTCATCTTCACGTAGAAGGGGGTAGTCATGTGTGGGAATGGCAGGAGGTCTTTCGTATCCCTCACTTAGCAGGGGCGAAGGATTAACCTCAAGTGGAAGCTGATTAGGTATATCCCGGCTACCACACCACTTGGGTGCAAGGACGCCTGTAACTACATGGTTCATACAGTCCGGACGGTCTGTCTTATACATCTTTCTATGTTAAATTACATGATTAAACTACTTGATGTATGTGTGAATCGAATTACGAACTGTACGTGTGTTGTATTAATTAAACAGTATAAGCTTACCCTTGCGTTTTCCATTTGTGTTGTCTACTGTCCATGTGCTTCCGTCTTGTCAAAATGCAATGATCATCCGTTGTGGATGTGAGCAGATGGTGATGCATCCCTTGAAGTCATGCTGGAAGAAGAAAATTTGGAGGATGAAAATCTGGTGGAAGTTGAAGTTAAAGCCGAGCCTTAGAGCGCTCTTTAGTTTAGTACTGTATATATTTTAGCTCATTTTGGAACGTTCGGTTATCATTTTGTAAAACCGTTCGTTATTAGTTCTCGTTATTTTTGAAGCTGTAAATTTGTAACTCTGAAACCTTAAGTGGTTCTGCTTTATTTTCTCTGCACTTGTATACGCTCGTTAATTGTACACCAGCCGTTAGGCTTTGAACCTTGGTTTACTGTTAATATTAAGACTGTTTACTGTTCACTGTTAATTGTAATTAATTCTGAATTATGGTATTACTATATTTTGGGATGTTACACTGCATCTTCTTCAAATCTTCAAATAGAAGAAAAAGTATAAAAGAATATGAAGTTACTGATCAACTCACCCTCTGATCTGTTCCAATAATTCTGGAGGACGCTCACGACGAACTCGGTTGATGAAAATCCCATATAGATCTTCAGCAGGTCCATCTGCAAAGCCCGAAGAACACAACAATGAGAACAATCCTCAAAAGGCATAACCTCTAAGAAGGCTTGCAAAAAGCTCATGTTGGGAAGAATCCACATCTAAAACATCCAACAATCACATAACACTCAAATTTGAACACATCAAATCTACTATCGCCTTCTATTCCTCTAAAGAATAACTTCAGCGTGTAGTCAAGGAATTTCCTTAAAGGGGTACATTATTTCAAACAGAAAAACAAGTAGAACCATTTAACTAAGTTGTATATATCAGCCATGTCAAAAGTAGTGAGTCCAGCATCAGCATATTTAAGCATAGCATCAACAGGATCATCCCTGTCAATTCTGCCCCACCCGCCACTGGTCTGCCACATCCCATTCACAACCCGGCATATATCCAGAGAATCATTGCCATTCTTCACGACAATGCTTCGATTATCCTGTGTGCACACACATTGAAACTGTTAGCCTTATACAGAAAAGAGGTTACTTTTTTAATATTATATTATATAATATTATATCTTTCCCATTTATTTTATTTCTTTTAGTTAATATTAAAAAGCAGTTAATATTCTGGAAGTGGTCCATTTTAAAACCGTTTTCAAACGTGTGGGTGTGCCATTATTCCCACGATAATCTCTTTTAACGTTATATACTCTGTGATGGTTTTTGGAGTAATACAGACTCTTTCAGAAAATTTCATATCAGGTCACTGAGCCTACTCTTTCCTTCATATACATCACCATCGTGTTTTAAGAGCAAGGGTTCAGAAACCAGAAATTAGGCAAGCGTACAACAATGGCTGGAGGTTGGTCTTTCTGCTTCCGCTTTTATTCTTGAAAATCTGAATATGATTAAATGTGCTTGTTTGATATATTTGGATTTATTGAATCTTCAGTATGAATCTGTTACATGTTTTTTACATTTGGTATCAGAGCATGTTTATCCTCTGCCTTGTTTGGTTCACTCCTTTGCGTATTGTAATTGTTTTGAAACTGGAGAAAGAAGAAATTTTTTGGTGAAATTTTCTGTAAAATTTTCCGTGAAAATTTTGATGCTGAAAGGTTGAAGATGATTGAAACGGCATTTGGCATTACGTTTCATTTTGGGTATCTTTCATAAACCTATATTTCAATTTTTATTTTATTTTCTTCTGTTACATACATATGTGCACTGGAGGTGAAAGGTACGCTGTTTTCTGGTTTCAGTTCAGATTGATCTTTTGCTTTTTCACATATATATATATATATATATATATATAAATATATAGTACGAAAGTTGCATTGCCCTTTTCGGTGCTTTTCTGGTATAGCACGTTTGCATATATATTATATATGTTAGTTACTTTTGTGATAGGCATTTAATTATGCGCGTTGAACATTTAGATTGAAAGTGAATTTCGCTGCTTTTCATGTTACTGTTACATGCTTAATATATTTGTATATATGTTAGGCACTTTTATAGGCATGTTATACACTTTATTAGGATTAAAGTGCGCGTGGAATATTTACTAATATTTTATATTAGTATAATAAATTTTGAATATTAATTATATTTATAATATAATTCTTATATTTAGATTAAATATAAGACTTAAAGATAATTTAATGTTTAGTGATAAATATAATTTTTAATAATTAGAGAGTAGCCACAGCATCTTTAATTAATTAAATTATATTATAAAGATCACTTTATTGAAACATTAATTGTAATTAATTATATATAGTGTGATGAAATATACCCACAGGATTTTTGTTACATTTATATAATTAATTAGGATAAAATATTAATTATAATTCTTAATTTTCCCACAGGAATTAGGAATGTAATATAATTTAATAGTTTTATCATAAGGTTAAATGAGTCTAATTGAGTAAGACTTTAGCCCACAGGCAAGTTTTATGTTAATAGACTTATTGGTAAAGACATGTTTTACATTGGTAAAACATGATATTTATTTTAGTCTCAAATTTTGATAATGAACATGAAAATTTTGAATTTGCAGTTTCTCAATCTGTGAATATTTCTTATATCAAGTGTGGTATTCCCGAATTGAAAGGAGATAATTATAAGATTTGGAAGGAGAGAGTTCTTCTTCATTTAGGCTGGATGGACATAGATTATGCTATTAGAAAACCTGAACCACCGGGTATTACTGAAACTAGCAATTCAGATGCCATTGAACTTTATGAAAAATGGGAGAGGTCAAATCGTCTCTCCGTAACGTTCATAAAAACCAATATTTCCGCTGGAATCCGGGGTTCGGTTGATCAGTATGAGAATGTCAAGGATTTACTGAAGGCTATTGATGAGCAGTTTACGACATCTGATAAATCTCTTGCCAGCACTCTTATAATGCAGTTTTCATCCTTAAAGCTCACTGGAATTAGAGGAGTGCGTGATCATATCATGCGCATAAGGGACATTGTGGCTCAACTGAAAGCTTTGGAAGTTACCATGTCTGATTCTTTCCTAGTGCACTATATTTTGTGCACTTTGCCTCACCATTATGCTCCCTTTAAAATCTCTTACAACACACATAAGGACAAGTGGTCTATTAATGAATTATTGACTATGTGTGTTCAAGAAGAAGAAAGGCTATTGATGGAAGAAGGGGAGAAGGTGAACTTGACTACTTCATTTAAGAATAAGAAGAACCAAGTTAATAAGAAGGGAAAGATTCCTGCTCAACCAGTTATTAAGAAGGAGTCCAGATGTTTCTTTTGTAAAAAGAAGGGACACATGAAGAAGGAATGTCAAAAGTTTAAGGATTGGCTTGAAAAGAAAGGTAACTTGTTTGCTTTTGTCTGTTATGAATCTAATTTGACTAGTTTTAATCATAACACATGGTGGATTGATTCTGGTTCTACAATCCATGTTTCTAATACCTTGCAGGGTATGGAAAACCTAAGGAAACCGATGGGAAGTGAGCAACACATCTATTCAGGAAGCAAGATGAATTCACATGTTGAAGCCATTGGGACGTGCAATTTAGTTTTAAGCAGTGGTTTTGTTTTATGTTTAGAAAAGACCTTTTATGTTCCTAGTTTTAGCAAGAACTTGATTTCTATTTCACAACTTGCACCTTTGGGTTTTTCCTTTAATTTTATGGATTCTGGTTTTACTTTATTGAATAAATCCAAGGTTATTGGCTTTGGGGAATTATGCGATGGTCTTTACTTTATTAAATTGCAAAACAACGCTGCCTATAGTTCTATGCATGTTTCCGCTGGGTTAAAAAGATGTGTTATGAATGAGGATTCTTCTGTTTTATGGCACCGAAGATTGGGACATATCACCATTGAGAGAATTAAGCGATTAGTAAATGAAGGAGTACTTAGTACTTTGGATTTTACTGATTTTGAGACTTGCGTGGATTGCATTAAGGGTAAGCAAACTAACAAGTCCAAAAGAGGTGCTAAGAGGAGTTCAAATTTACTAGAAATTATTCATACAGATATTTGTTGTCCGGATATGGATGCAAGTAGTCCGAAATACTTTATCACCTTTATAGATGATTACTCACGATACATGTATCTGTACTTACTTCGTTCTAAGGATGAAGCCTTAGATGCCTTTAAAGTTTTTAAGGTTGAAGTAGAATTGCAATGCGGAAAGAAAATTAAGATTGTGAGATCAGATAGAGGTGGAGAGTACTACGGTAGATACACGGAGAATGGACAAGCACCTGGTCCGTTTGCTAGATTTCTTCAAGAACATGGGATTGTTGCCCAATATACCATGCCTGGCTCTCCAGATCAGAATGGTGTAGCAGAAAGAAGAAATCGAACCTTGATGGATATGGTGAGAAGTATGAGAAGTAATTCAAAACTTCCTCAGTTCTTGTGGACTGAAGCACTTAAGACGGCTGTGTATATAGTAAATCGGGTCCCAACTAAGGCTGTTTTAAAAACACCTTTTGAGTTATTCAAAGGTTGGAAACCTAGTTTGCGACATGTACGCGTTTGGGGATGTCCGTCTGAAGTAAGAATTTATAATCCACAAGAGAAGAAACTAGACCCAAGGACTATTAGTGGGTATTTCATTGGATATGCTGAAAAGTCCAAAGGGTATAGATTCTATTGTCCAAATCATAACACTAGGATTGTGGAATCAAGAAATGCAAAGTTTCTTGAAAATGACTTGATTAGTGGGAGTGATTTAAATCAAGACGTTGATCTTGAAAAAGATCACTATGAAGCTCAAACCTCTCAATCAAATGAAAGATTGGTAGTCATTCACGCTCCTTCAGTTCAAAAGCGTATTGAACAACCAATAATTGATGTTCCACAAATTGCTGAAAATGATAATATAGATCAAGTTGTTAACGAGGAGCAACAAGTAAATGTTGAACAACCAGTTGAACAACAAGCTTCTCATCAAGATGTTGACACAACATTAAGAAGATCTACTAGAATCAGAAGACCAGCAGTTTCTAGTGATTATGAAGTGTATTTACAAGAATCGGATTACAACATTGGAGCTGAAAATGATCCTGAAACGTTTTCACAAGCCATGAATTCTAAAGAATCAAACCTATGGTATGATGCCATGAAAGACGAGATGGATTCTATGGCATCCAACAAAGTCTGGGATCTCGTTCAGTTGCCTGATGGTGTAAAATCCATTGGATGTAGATGGGTTTTCAAAACCAAAAAGGACTCAAAAGGCAACATTGAGAGACATAAGGCAAGACTTGTTGCCAAAGGATTCACTCAGAGAGAAGGAATTGATTACACAGAGACATTTTCTCCTGTATCTAAGAAAGATTCCTTCCGAGTAATTATGGCATTAGTAGCTCATTTTGATTTTGAGTTACATCAAATGGATGTGAAAACAGCATTCCTTAATGGTGATCTAGAGGAAGAGGTTTACATGAAACAACCTGAAGGATTCTTTTCTAAAGACAGTGAGCACTTGGTATGTAAGCTTAATAAATCCATCTATGGATTAAAACAAGCCTCCCGCCAATGGTATTTAAAATTTCATGATGTTATCACTTCATTCGGTTTTGAAGAAAACATCATGGATCAATGTATATACCAAAAGGTCAGTGGGAGTAAGATTTGTTTCCTTGTTTTATATGTGGATGACATTTTGCTTGCAACCAACGACAAGGGTATGCTATATGAAGTGAAACAATTTCTCTCAAATAACTTTGACATGAAGGATATGGGAGAGGCGTCTTATGTCATCGGCATTAAGATTCATAGGGAAAGATCTCGAGGCATTTTGGGTTTGTCTCAAGAGACCTATATCAACAAAGTTTTAGAGAGGTTTAATATGAAGAATTGTTCACCAAGTGTAGCTCCCATTGTAAAGGGTGACAAACTTGAATTAAGTCAATGTCCGAAAAATGATCTTGAGCGGGAACAGATGAAAAATATTCCATATGCTTCAGCTGTCGGAAGTCTTATGTATGCTCAAGTTTGCACTAGACCTGACATTGCATTTGCAGTTGGAGTTTTAGGAAGATATCAGAGTAATCCAGGTGTTGACCACTGGAAAGCTGCAAAGAAAGTAATGAGATATCTTCAAGGAACAAAAGATTTCATGCTCATGTATAGACGAACTGCTAATTTAGAAGTGATTGGCTACTCCGATTCAGACTATGCTGGCTGCGTTGATTCACGAAAATCAACGTCTGGTTACATTTTTATGTTAGCTGATGGAGCAGTATCTTGGAGTAGCAAAAAGCAGACCTTGACTGCTACTTCTACTATGGAAGCTGAATTCGTTTCTTGTTTTGAGGCTTCTTCACATGGTGTATGGTTGAAGAGTTTTATATCTGGGCTTAGAGTTGTGGACTCAATTGCTAGGCCACTGAAGTTGTACTGTGATAACTCTGCTGCTGTTTTCATGGCTAAGAATAATAAAAGTGGAAGTCGAAGTAAGCACATCGACATTAAATATCTGGCCATAAGAGAACGTGTTAAAGAAAAGAAAGTGGTTATTGAGCACGTTAGCACTGAGTTGATGATTGCTGATCCTTTAACTAAAGGCATGCCACCAAAGAATTTTAAGGATCATGTAACGCGAATGGGACTTGGTTCCATGATGTGACAATCATTGTAAGTACTTTTATTTTGATAAAACTCTTATTCAGTTTAATGTTTTCTCAATTATTTGTGCACATATTTGGTTACTTTGAGAAAACTCATTTAATTGTGACCTAGAATAGACATATGGTTTATTCATTTAAGTTAAGAGATTGCGATGTGAGACTAAATACATCGTAATACATGGGAGATAATACTCATTATTAGAGGAACTATCACCATGATTCATATATTTGGTCTCTTATTACGTTTGATGGTTGAATAAAATGGACCAAGTGGGAGAATGTTAGCCTTATACAGAAAAGAGGTTACTTTTTTAATATTATATTATATAATATTATATCTTTCCCATTTATTTTATTTCTTTTAGTTAATATTAAAAAGCAGTTAATATTCTGGAAGTGGTCCATTTTAAAACCGTTTTCAAACGTGTGGGTGTGCCATTATTCCCACGATAATCTCTTTTAACGTTATATACTCTGTGATGGTTTTTGGAGTAATACAGACTCTTTCAGAAAATTTCATATCAGGTCACTGAGCCTACTCTTTCCTTCATATACATCACCATCGTGTTTTAAGAGCAAGGGTTCAGAAACCAGAAATTAGGCAAGCGTACAACAATGGCTGGAGGTTGGTCTTTCTGCTTCCGCTTTTATTCTTGAAAATCTGAATATGATTAAATGTGCTTGTTTGATATATTTGGATTTATTGAATCTTCAGTATGAATCTGTTACATGTTTTTTACAGAAACGGCCTCAGATGCCTATATTTTGGTGTTACTACTATTCCTCTCCTAGTTGGTGTTCCATTTGGACTGAAAGTGAATTTGCCCAAAGAATGTGGCAATAACTCTGACATTTCCAAAGTGCTCAAGAACCTATAGTGACAGTAGGAAATACACAAAATAAGACAGTTCCTTTCAGCAAATTTACGTGTCGCTCGAACAAGATAAATAATAGAGTCATGGTCACAATGCTGCGTCGTCACTGCTTTATCCTATATCAGCACCCTGTTCCTCTCTACCATGCGTTTTTATCATTTTTATTGGTATAAATAGATTTTTTGAGGGAATGGATATTTTTAATTGAGTTTCTGTATAAAACTTTTGTTTTATTACATATCTAAAATTTTGTTCTTTTTAATCATGGTTCTTATTTAAAAATTATTTATTTTTGTTCAATCATTATTTTGCTGGGTGAAGTTGACGTGTTTATGTCCGGTTAGTTTATTGCGTTTAATTTAAAGGTTTAATCATTCACTAAGTCCCTATTTTCGCATGGAATCTCAATTTCGTCCCTTTCTTTCTGAAAATATCAATTGGGTCCCAATTTTATGAAAATTGCAACAAATCGATCCTTTCCGTTAAATTGGCTGGACGGCGTTAAAAAAATTGCTGAGTGGATGCTGTGATGACGAACGCTCGTCCACCAGCGAACGAACGCTCGTGGACCTCTTACTACTGAACGACCGTTCGTTCCACACTGGACGACCGTTCGTTCGATGGTCGACGAGCGTTCGTTCGCTGGTGGACGAACGTTCGTTCGCTGGTGAACGAGCGTTCGTTCGCTGGTGGACGAGCGTTCGTTCGTCATCTCAGCATCCACTCATAAATTTTTTTAACGCCGTTTGACAGTATTTAACGGAAAGGATCGATTTGTTGCAATTTTCATAAAATTGGGACCCAATTGATATTTTCAGAAAGAAAGGGACGAAATTGAGATTCCATGCGAAAATAGGGACTTAGTGAATGATTAAACCTAATTTAAAAAAGTCAATGTCGCGGACTAGGAGCAATCCACGTCAAACGACATCTTAAACGTAAGCAATTCAATTTCAGAGGGCAATTTTCTAACCTCGAGTAGAGTTGCAGCGACTGAAGAGGTAGTAATTGTGGAGCAGAAATTTTAAAAAATATTACATGATTATTATTTTAATATTTTAAAGATTACTTTAAGAAGTAACAAACTTTCTAGGTTTCAATGCAATCCCTAATTAGTTCTAGGTTTCTTTCAGTGCTTGAAGGCACAAACTTTCTTCTCATGCAAGCTTTTAAATCATGCCAATCACGTATGGAGGACTTTCTACCTTTCCTAACATGATATTGTCTTTCATCCCACCACTCACTTGCATGCTTTTCTAACTTAAAGAGATATATGCTAAGGACATAATATTCACTCTCTTCATAAAACCAAGGATTTATTTTATCAATTTCTTTTTTCCAAGCTAGGTATGTTAATGCACCTATGTCTTTACCAAAGAATGGAAGATTCCTAGCTTGTTTAAACATGTCATCAACATTATCTAACCTAGAAGACCTATATGAACTATAACAAGACATCTTTGTTTTTAAAAGTTTTCTTTGTGTGAAAGGTATACAAGATTCACACTTAGACAAGTCCCAGGTAAGAGAGGTGAGTCATGAAGACTGCTTAAATACCAAGTCTTACCTTGCCAGAAATGTCTTAGGTTACTACTAGTTACCCTTTAAACAAAAATCACCTTTAAAATCAAAGAACACAACTCACAAACAATTAAGCACAAATTAAAAGACTAGACTTTAATGTGATAAGGCTTAGAGTTTAATCCCTTTTAGCCTAAATCACCCCTAAACGTGAAACACAAAGCAAATCAATATTAAAGTCTACTCCTATGGTGAGGCTTGTTGCTTTGGCTAACAAGACACACTCACCTGCCTAGCTATGCTAAAATTAAAGCAAGTAATTAAAGCAAGTAAAGTTGCCAAGAGTTTGAAAGAGCACCAAGACTCTTCCAAAGCACTTGGACTTTATAAAAGGCCTTTTTACAAACAAAAAAAATGAAATTAAAAGAAAGCTAGCCTATCAGCCTATTACACATCAAATGGAACAAAAAAATACAAAACATGCACGCTGCCACGGTCCTGGTCCACTTCATTCAGCTTTGTTGTTCCACTTTGTGCTTCTGCTATCAATTCTCTTGGTCTTTCCTGATCAGTTTCCTACAAAGGCAAATTGTTAGAATCGCTGCAGCGGAATTATTAGCGTGGTAACAAACCAAGAGGGGGGGTGAATTGGTTATATTCTTTTATTATGCCTTTTTAATATTTTTCTCTTAATTCTTTCTTACTAAGCAGATAATTGAATGTAAATCACAGAGTAAGGGAAAGAGAAATTTGCACAGATGATTTTATCCTGGTTCGGATCTTACCAATCCTACGTCCAGTCGCTTATCTCAAACAAGATAAACCTTTTTCACTAACACAAAACACTTACAAATATTAGTCACAAAGAAAAACAATTTGTAAGAGTTTAGAAATACCACCTCTCTTGAAACCACAAGAGATGAACTTACACTTCCTTTGAATCTTCACAAAGGATGATACCACCTCTCTTGAAACCACAAGAGACGAACTTACACTTCCTTTGAATCTTCACAAAGGATGACCACCTCCTTCGAATGCTTCACGAAGGATGATTCTCTTCCACGCACTTCCTCGGACACACCAAGGATGAACAAGCTATTCCTCTGTCACCGCAATAGCACTTCAGGACTTTGCAGACAAGAGTTTCCTTAGCTTCAACAATCTCACAGAGTTCTCAAAGAGTTCAGAGATCTTTTGCACAAGGGAAGAGTTATTTTTGAGATAAAGAGTGAGCCATTTTATAGACTCAGCCTAATACCCTTCCATTCTTCGAAAACGGGCCATTAACGCATTTAATCGATTAACATAAATATTAATCGATTAATAATGAGTACAACGGCTAGTTTTTCAAATCTGAAACCCCCAACGGCTAGTTTTTCAAATCTGAAACCCCCAACGGCTAGTGTTAATTGATTATTCTCAGGAATAATCGATTAACTAAATAAATCAAATATAAATTACAAGAATCAACCCTAATACATATTTGAGCACTATTACATCAACTTTGATTATTATAAAAGCTTTATAAAATACAGAGATCTTCAATTTGTCTTTATGGATCTTGACTTGTGCAAATCTGTTCATCATCAAAACTTCATCTTTGATTTTTGCTAACACAAATGCACAGATCTTCAATCAAAATTTCCTTAGCTAAAACAGATTACACAAGGTGATGTGTATATATATATATATATATATATATATGGCAGTAAGCACTTCCCTTTTCTCGGTCTTGTGCCCTTGATGCAGTCACAAAGAAAATGTCTTTTGCTCTCTAGGAATAAACTGCAAGAAAATCACACCCAATTCAGCAAATCACAACATCCAACAAATTGCAAGCTATAACATAAACAGTTTAAACAAACAGAAGCAATTAAACTAGATAACTCCCTTTAGTTCAGAGCTTCCACATTAAGTGCTTAGGTTGTTGTTTTCTCAGTAAATTTCTGCTCAAGCTAAACTCTCAAGTATCAGCTCTGCACACATCAAAATCAAACCAGATTCTATTAGACACATGGAAATGGTCATTATACCAGATTCAAAGGGATGTAATTCTAAGCTGAAGCCAAACTGATTAAATAACCATCCAGACTAATCAAAACCTGACCAATCCAATGCAATACAGAAACAATTCCAATTCAGAATGGCTAATCCTAGTCTACAAAAACTATCATACCAGATCAACCTTCAAATAAAGCTAAGCAATAACAAGCTATAACAGGAATAGTTCAGCCAAAACAGAAGCAATTTAAGGTGAAAGAAACTCCCTTCAGTTCAGATGGCTGCTACTGGTTGCTCAAGCTATACTCATGCTCATTCTAAACTAATCTCAACTTCTATTGGACACCCTGCACTGGTTCATTTCTGCATACAAAATCAAACCCAAAATCCAGCAAATACAAATAGGAATGGACATTAACCAGATGCAATGGGTGTAATTCAAAGATGAACTAAACTGATTTAAACAACCATTCAATTCTAATTTAAAATCTGATAAATCCAATGGGTAAAAAGAATGATGTGCTTAATTCAACCAGGAAGTCAGAATTGGAAATTAAGTGCTTTAGTCACTTTTTAAAAAATGGAATGATGCTTTGGCAGTTAAAACAGGTTCATGCACAAGCCTAATTACTCCAAGCAAATCAATTTATGCATAAATCTGTCCATGAAATCCTAACTAGGTGGCATGCAAGGGTATGCAATCAATCAATCTGACAAAAACTGAAAGTTGCATGTGATTAATACCAGGAAACTATTTTCCATATGCATTTGGAAAAATGATCTCAACAAAGAAAGAGTGATGGTGCTAATAATTACTCAACAGATTTCAACAATTGTAAGCAAACCATGAAATCAGTAATCACATTCAAACATATAATATCTCAATGATTTCAGCAAACAGTTTATAAGCCAAAATGAATGCAATGTCAGTTTAAGCAAATCACAAATGCTCCAATCTTATTGATCCAATTTCTTTTCCTGCACAATGAACAATCACAAAAACAGTTAGATTAACAATGAATTCTCTATTTCAAAGTGCCAAGGAATTAGGCCAAGTTAGCCACACTAAACTCACTACACTCAGGCTTCTCTTTGAAAGCTTAAACACTCAAAATGGAAAGGTTTGGAAGGGAGATTCTCCCTTGGCAGTAAAAAGCTGGAAAGTCTTTCAGACCACCACCACCTAAGATGCTACCAAGCACACAAACCTTCTTTCAAATTCCAGAAACCAAAGTTTAAAAGCTTCTCAATCAAGAATGGCTAGGCTAAGATCAAAGTAATGGACAGACAGGTAGAACAGAACAGGACAGCCACTAAAGCAAAGGAATTGACAGCACAACAGAGAAACTGACTCAAGATCAACTCTAGACCAGATTACAAAAGCAAACAAAAACTTCAATTAGGAACAGCAGATCAGAGTTTACACGTGCATTGCGACAAAACCAGAACATTCAACAATTGACAAACAAGAAACAAAGCTTTTGATCAAAGTAAGCACAACAAATAGAACCTAAGGAATAGAACTAGAACAGATTTTAAAAACAATAAACAGAAACAAGTTGCAATATCATCAAAATTTTAAACTCAAAGCAATTGAGTGAAACTGTTTGATGAAATGCTAATAGAGAACAACAGTTTTCTGGTGCATCAGATTTCAGAAAATTTAATTGCACTGGTCTTTCAGCTTTTTATAACTATGTAAATGTTTCTTTTGTCAATTCAATTTTTTTTTATGAAAACAGAACGACCAAGCTTTTGCTGCAATGACAACTCAATTTCACATGCACCAATCACAGATTTCAGAAAAGGCAACCAACTAGCAACTTGTGAATGAAAAATGCCATAAATTTGGTGGTTTAAAGAATGAAAATGCTTAGGGCAGCTATAACTCATGGTTTCTTTGCATCATCAGTTTCAAACAACTAAAACAAACTTGTTTATAAAGCAAATAGATGCAAAAACATACTATCTCAAAATTTGACTTAATCAGCCCCCAAATTAATCAATGTAAGCAACTTAACCACTCAAATTTTGACTCAATGAAATCAAATAGCTTTTGATCAGCTAACTAAACTCAAAGACAGCAATTAAAATTCAAACAAGACACTAGGAAGTTAATGCAAGATTTCCAGCAAGATCTATATGCCATAACAGATTTTAAAACAAAAAAAACTAGACTCAAACAAGATAATGCAGATCGGTCAACTGCAACTTTGATACTGTTGGAGTTTTCACAAGATGCCACCAAGCTATTTGCTTCAGCAATTCATGGCTTAAGTGGTGTGCACCTGATACAAACTCATTCAAGCCTTTTATCATAGAAATAATATGTATTGGCCATGACTATAAACGCAAATCAAAATACACATCAACAAATCTTAAATCTGAGATTAAGGTCACTTTTGCTTGCACCCGAGCTCACAATGACTGTATCATAGCTCATATGGTGTACAGCCACTGATCATATAATCCAGAATCTCAGGAAAAATCAAATACAGCTTTGAACACAGAATTTATGACATTTTAATCAATTAAACATAACTGTAAACATGACAGAATATGATTCATCAATGAAAATGACTCAAATGAACAAATGGACTGGTTAAAATGAGGAAAAGACTCAAAGAAAAGCTGGCACACACAAATAGACTCAAAAATAATGACTCAAGCACAGGATACACAACCTTATGAGAATTTGGAAACCTAAACGCATAAATTGAACAAACGCGAAATCAACACAAGACATTCAATGAAGATAATGAACAATGCGAAAATTTGAAGAACAAACTTAGAATCAAGACAGAATCAAGACATAACTAGAAACAAAGACAGAGGCGCGAATCAAACGCAAGAACAGAAGAAAATCGAACAACTCAAAAATGGAAGAAAACTCAGAATAGAGACGAACCGAGATACTTACCTTCGAAGCGTGTTCGACCTTGCTCTGATACCACTTGATGGACGAACGCCCGAGGAGATGACGAATGTGCGTGTCGTGAGCTCCTTCGAAGCTTCCTCCAGAGATGAATGCAGCGGAAAATGATAAAAAAACTCGAAGAAGAACAAGAAACGGAGGGTTAAATTCGATAGAAACCCTAGAAAAGGGGAAAAACTCAAAATGAACCGATTAATCGGTTCAAACTCATGATTGAACGGTGGGAAAGCTAGATTGCTCAGTGGAAAGTGGATTAAACGGTAGAAAATCAAAAGAAATGATGGAAGAAGATGGATATGTGAGGAAAAAGAGGATTACCGTGATGGAAGCAATGGTTCATGATGATGAGAGCTCTCGAGAGAGAGAGTGAGATGCTCTGTGATGTGCAACGTGAGAGTGAAAGATGTGGATTCTGAGATATGAAGAAATGAAGATCTGTTTCGTGGTGGAAGAAGACGCGAGAACGAAATGCGAAATGAAATGGCGTTTATGATGCGCGAGAGGAAAACCAATTAAGTGGAATGGAGGAGTTGACGCGTGGTCGAAGAATGAAAGGGAGAGCGCTGACGCATGCTCGGTGGCAGTGAAGGAGAGGTAGCGTGGAGGAGAGAAGCACCGTGAAAATGGAAAATGGAAAATGGAAGTGAGAGAGTGTGCTTGAAAGTAGGTTAGAAGGAGTCTTTGGACTCTCTAATCTATGACTTTTAAGAGAGAATAATTTCTGATCTCAGAAAATTCAATTCTCATTAATCTCAAAAGTCCCAATACAATAGAGGAGCTGGGTATTTATAGTAACCCATGTTCTTTACAAACTAAAATACGTGCGCAATAAAATGTAAAAACTATAAAAAGAGGACACTGATAAAACACATCAGGCAGGATTCCATCATCTAAGCTGAGCTTGCAAACATAAAAATCCTAACTACTTCAGCATCCAAAATGTTTGTATACCATGCCTCGTCAAATTCAGAACTTTGTTTCTTGACTACTGTTTCTAAATGTTGTTCTTGAAATGTTTCAGGAATCAGAAAAAGGTTATTGGCCTGTGCCGCTAGCACCAGACACTAGCAGTGAGTCTTCGATATGTTGGCTCTGCATTACCCGGCCAAGTGGTCATGATGTTGTCGCTACGGTTTCCAATGGTGTAAGTAGCTTCTTGGATTCCCAAGTCGATGAAAACAATGCCACTTCCATCAGTGGTAAAAGAAAAGACAAGTCAAACTAACGGCAAGCCTGCAGAAAGATTTATCATGAAGGAGGAGACCTCTCTTTTCTTTTACCACTGATGGAAGTGGCATTGTTTTCATCGACTTGGGAATCCAAGCAGCTACTTACACCATTGGAAACAGTAGCGACAGCATCATGACCACTTGGCCGGGTAACGCAGAGCCAACATATCGAAGACTCACTGCTAGTGCCCGGTGCTAGCGGCACATGCCAATAACCTTTTTCCGATTCCTGAAACATTTCAAGAACAACATTTAGAAACAGTAGTCAAGAAACAAAGTTCTGAATTTGACGAGGCATGGTATACAAACATTGTGGATGCTGAAGTAGTTATGATTTTTATGTTTGCAAGCTCAGCTTAGATGCCACGTGAATAATCTCAATGCTCTTATACAATGTTTCACTAATAACAGTCATCAGATATCCAACTTCAATTTCCAAACATACAACTTCACCGGTTTCTACGCTATTTTTGTAATATGAAACTAATTAAGAGGTAAAAACAAGCAATTGATAATAAAAAAAGAGGTAGAAAAATTGTGCTCAGGCATCTTGAAATTCCTATGGGTTTGGAAGGGTGTCACATCCCACACACATTGGCCAATTGGGTAGACAGAAAGAGCATCCAAGGTATCTTTGCGCCGTAGGTTTGTTTACTGCTCCTGCTCAGGCATCTTTATATTCCTTGGTAGATGGAAAGGGTATCCGAAGCATATGTAGTTAAGCCAAACCCTAGTAAATAAATCGTGAGTATCTTGCTCAGATGTCAGAGCAAGCACCATTTCACCAAACATTTGCAAGTATATTCCAGTGTTACCCCTCTGCTTATCAACAATAAATACAATGAAAACATACCATGCTTAAGAAATGAACAAACAAAAATGCAAACAAAATATATATTAAGCATTACTATTTGCACAAATGCCGATATTTTGGAGATCAAACTAATTAAGAATAACTTATCTGCATCCACACCAATTGTAGGAGACATACAATTGTCATCACAAAATGGATCTCACTCTGATCCCTGAAGGACAGAGATCAAAGTTGCTTGCACAACTTCATGAACATTAGAGGTAAAAAAAAGTTTAAAAAGAATATACTGAATCATCACTTTATTAAATGACAATACAAATCTCTTGTTAATAACCAGAATAATTGTCTCGGGCCAAATAGTAGGAAGATATACACAAACACCAATGAAAATGATTGAGGTGGGCACTGTGATGGACAAATTTATGAACACCAAATTATGATGTCACAAACTCGTTTTTCAATCGGCAAGTGTGACCGAATCGTTCAAGTAATAAACTTGGTAAGACCAAGTATCGTTCTTCCCAAAGGACTCACGGCCTAGTTTAGTTGTGTGGTTTCTTGATTAGCTAAGACTTAAAGAAGAAATATTTGGAGTTTAATATGCAAGACAGAAAATAAACATGTATGCATGAAGTTTTGATCAATGGCAAAAAGCATAAGATAAACACTTTCAATGATATTAATGTATGAATATGTTGTTGGGGGTCAATTTCATCTTATCCACTCTCATATATTTTAGGAATTCAACATTCAAATCATCATTGTTAATGCCACTCTCTAAAGTACCTTTCTAGAAGGCTTCTCCCTAATCACGAGTTCATACAATTCCTAGCATTCCTAATGATCAGTTCATAAGTGCAGAAGCTTAACGACAACCAATATCATATTGGGAGAAATTCCCCGGATCTAGACTTCCCCGTACGTGCCCGTATCGACAAAACCAATAATCATGCATCGAATGAGTTAAACAATGCAAGCATTATGCAAAGAGGAAAAACCCTAACTAATGATGAAAAGAAAGCATAAGTCTTAATTAAAAGATGTAAAAACAGATTCCATATATGAGACTTTCACAAGATTACATTGATTCCCCAACAAACATACAGAGTTTAGTTC
Organism: Vigna umbellata; assembly: GCF_029865625.1. Lineage (NCBI taxonomy): Eukaryota > Viridiplantae > Streptophyta > Magnoliopsida > Fabales > Fabaceae > Vigna > Vigna umbellata. Next base: position 16,447,951 of record NC_142171.1, on the reverse strand, counting down.
ACCATATTCATGGTGAACCTAGATGAATTACAATGAAAGAATGAAAGGATAAACCCTAAAAAGGTGAAGAGGAAGCCTCAGCATCCAAGATCCTCCTTCAAAGGGGTGGAAGAGAGAGTGTTTGCTTCGTTCCAGCCAAAGATACAAACCCTAGGAAACCCTAAAGCTTATATAGTATTCGTAAATTACAGAAAATTAGGTCCAAGCCCATTAAAGTGCCGCTCAGCGGTAAACTACCGCTCAGTGGTAAGTGCGTGAGACGTTTCTTCCCCTCAGCGGCCATTTTGCCCCTCAGCGGACCTCCCGTGGCTTCCTGAGTGCCGCTCAGCGGTAAACTGCCGCTGAGCGGTGACTTCGGCTTCTCCTTTTGCACTTTTTGATGTATTTTCTGATTTCATCTCTCTCCTTCTTCACTTCTTTCACCAAATTCACCTTAAAACCTGCACAAAAACACTGAAATCAAGCATAAACCTGTCCAGCTCTCTTATTTCTGAAAATATGAAGAAAAGCATGATTTCAAGCTAGTTTCTAAGTATAAAGGTTGCTTTTAGTATCAATTTTAAGCATGAAAATAACAGTTTTTCAACTGTTATCACAACCCCAAACTTAAAACTTTGCTTGTCCTCAAGCAAATAAGATGTAACTCAATCTTCAACCAATTCATATGATGGTTCACTCATTCAAAAATCCTCTTTTTCAAGATAAGTAACAACTTCACTCAAACTTATGACCAAGAGTTCAATCAAGATGTGCACATGCTTTAGTGTTCACAAAGTCATTTAAATTCCAACAAATGCTATTTTCATGAATGATCAATCAATTAAGCATGGATGTTCATGTGCTTATGGAATATTTGCTCACTAGGTAAAGTGTTTCACTCAACACACAAGTGTATAAGAGGTAAAGTGTTTCACTCATTCACTCCACTATCACAATGTTACATGAATCAACTTTGCCTTTCATTTTACCACAATCAAAAACATTCACAAGCATGCATCATCACAAGGACTTTTCTATGGCTTATAACGTGGCTGGGCTAACAAGAAAATTGGTTTTTCTAGATCACAAAACCCTTGAGTTAAGAGAATCATACAACACAATCATCTTATTCTTTCCCAACTTTCTTTTGCCTTTGCATTGAGCTTTGCTTCTTTTTCTTTTCTTTTCTTTCTCTTTGCATATTCTTACTTTTTAGCTCTTAGCTCAATGCTTTTCATGTTTTCCCAACAACCCCAAACTTGAACATTTAACAATACCACACAAGATCTTCTACTTAACTCAAGGTAAAGATTTTTCAATCAAAGATTTCAGTGTATGTTCAAGGCTAAGGGTTCAAAAGGATTGAACACAAAGTGTTCTCTTTTAGTGGGCTAATTTTTACAAATTTGGCCAATAAAAAGGTTTCCAACAAACGGCCTTAATCATATGATGCAAAATAAGCAATTGATTCAATCATAGAAAACCTGGGCAAAACCATTCATGCTTTCAAAGTAATAGCATTCAACAATAACAACTCTGGAGCTCAAAATCTCACATTTAAGCTCATTCACATTTGACATACACATCCTACTTAATTTCACAATCACAATCATGATATCATGCATTTGTTCACAAAGCTTGTGAATCACCTGTATAAGCATTTTAATGTGCACATCATCTCAACATCAATTAATCATAAGCATCATTCAGCATTACTTATCACAAAATCACAGTTAATAGCAAACCATCACAAGAAACCAGGTTTCAAATAGAGTACATCAAACCCTAATCTAAAAACAAAAACAAATAAGTTCAGAAAACTTAAACCACAAAAGCATAATCATATGATAGCATTCATCAGTAAATGCTATCTCAGCTCCTCATCAGTCTGAGTTGTCCACTGTATCTTCTTCTTCTTCCTCATCTTCAGCATCTTCAAATGCATCATCATCATCAGCTTCATCTTCTTCCATCTCTCTAGCTGAAGCTTGATGGACAAATTTATGAACACCAAATTATGATGTCACAAACTTGTTTTCAATCGGCAAGTATGACCGAATCGTTCAAGTAATAAAACTTGGTAAGACCAAGTATCGTTCTTCCCAAAGGACTCACGGCCTAGTTTAGTTATGTGATTTCTTAATTAACTAAGACTTACAAACGAATTAATTGGGGTTTAAAATGCAAGACAGAAAATAAACATGTATGCATGAATTGTGATCAATGGCAAAAAGCAAAAGATAAACACTTTCAATGAAATTTATGTATGGATATGTTGTTAGGGTTCAATTTCATCTTATCCACTCTCATATATTTTAGGAATTCAACGATCAAATCACCATTGTTAATGCCACTCTCTAATGTACCTTTCCAGAAGGCTTCTCCCTAATCACGAGTTCATACAATTCCTAGCATTCCTAATGATTAGTTCATAAGTTCAGGAGCTTAACGACAACCAATATAAAATTGGGAGAAATTCCCCGGATCTAGACTTCCCCGTACGTTCCCGTATCGACAAAACCAATAATCATGCATCGAATGAGTTAAACCATGCAAGCATTAAACAAAGAGGAAAAACCCTAACTAATGATGAAAGAAAGCATAAGTCTTAATTAAAAGATGTAAAAACAGATTCCATATATGAGAGTTTCACAAGACTACATTGATTCCCCAACAAACATAAAGAGGTTAGTTCACCATATTCATGGTGAACCTAGATGAATTACAATGAAAGAATGAAAGAATAAACCCTAAAAAGGTGAAGCGGAAGCCTCAGCATCCAAGATCCTCCTTTAAAGGGGTGGTAGAGAGAGTGTTTTCCTCGTTCCAGCCAGAGATACCTAACCCTAAGAAACCCTAAAGCTTATGTATCATTCGTAAATTACAAAAAGTCAAGTCCAAGCCCATTAAAGTGCCGCTCAGCGGTAAACTACCGCTCAGCGGTGATTGCGTGACTTGTTTTCTCCCCTCAGCGGCCATTTTGCCCCTCAGCGGATCTCCCGTGACTTCCATAGTACCGCTCAGCGGTAAAATACCGCTCAGCGGTGAGTGCGTGACTTGTTTTCTCCCCTCAGCGGCCATTTTGCCCCTCAGCGGACCTCCCGCAAACTCCTGAGTGCCGCTTAGCGGTAAACTGCCGCTGAGCGGTGACTTCGGCTTCTCCTTTTGCACTTTTTATTGTCTTTTCTGATTTCATCTCTCTCCTTCTTCACTTCTTTTACCAAATTCACCTTAAAACCTGCACAAAAACACTGAAATCAAGCATAAACCTGTCCAACTCTCTTATTTCTAAAAATATAAAGAAAAACATGATTTCAAGCTAATTTCTAAGTGTGAAGGTTGCTTTTAGTGTCAATTTTAATCATGAAAATAACAGTTTTTCAACTATTATCACAACCCCAAACTTAGAACTTTGCTTGTCCTCAAGCAAATAAGATGTAACTCTATCTTTAAACCAATTCATATGATGATTCACTTTATTCAAAAATCTTCTTTTCAAGATAAGCAAAAACTTCACTCAAACTTATGACCAAGAGTTCAATCAAGATGTGCACATGCTTTAGTGTTCACAAAGTCATTTAAATTCCAACAAATGCTATTTTCATGAATGATCAATCAATTAAGCATGGATGTTCATGTTTTCATGTGATATTTCCTCACTAAGTCAAGTATTTCACTCACACTCAAGTGTATAAAAGATGATCACTCATTCACTCTACTATCACAATGTTACATGAATTAGCTTTGCCTTTCATTTTACCACAATCAAAAATATTCACAAGCATGCATCATCACAAGGACTTTTCAATGGCTTATAATGTGGCTGGGCTAACAAGAAAATTGGTTTTTCTGGATTACAAAATCCTTGAGTTAAGAGAATCATAACAACACAATCATCTTATTCATTCCCAACTTTCTTTTGCCTTTGCATTGAGCTTTACTTCTTTTTCTTTTCTTTTCTTTTTCTTTGCATATTCTTACTTTTTTTAACTCTTAGCTCAATGCTTTTCATCTTTTTCCAACAACCCCAAACTTGAACATTTAACAATACCACACAAGATCTTCTACTTAACTCAAGGTAAAGATTTTCAACTAAGGGTTTTCAATGTATATTCAAAGCTAAGGGTTCAAAGGATAGAACACACAGTGTTCTCTTTTAGTGGGCTAATTTTATGAATTTGGCCAATAAAAAGGTTTCCAAAACGGCCTTGATCATATGATGCAAAACAAGCAATTGATTCAATCATAGAAAACCTGGGCAAAACCATTCATGCTTTCAAAGTAATAGCATTCAAAAATAACAACTCTGAAGCTCAAAATCTCACATATAAGCTCATTCACATTTGACATACACATCCTGCTTAATTTCACAATCACAATCATGATATCATGCATTTGTTCACAAAACTTGTGAATCACCTGTATAAGCATTTTAATGTGCACATCATCTCAACATCAGTTAATCACAAGCATCATTCAGTATTACTTATCACAACATCACAGTTAATAGCAAACCATCACAACAAACCAGGTTTCAAATAGAGTACATCAGCCCTAATCTAAGAACAAAAACAAATAAGTTCAGAAAACTTAAACCACAAAGCATAAGCACATGATAGCATTCATCAGTAAATGCTATCTCAGCTCCTCATCAATCTGAGCTGTCCTCTGTATCTTTCTCTTCCTCCTCATCTTCATCATCTTCAAATGCATCATCCTCATCAGCTTCATCTTCTTCCATATCTCTAGCTGAAGCTTCAGCTGCTCCAGCTCCTCCTCCATGCACTGGCTCCTCTGGCCAAGCTACCACATTATGGAATTCATCCATAGTCCACCTGTGGGCTGGAGGTGTATCATACATCCCCACAATCATCTCAGCAGTGGCCACCTGCCCTCTGTGAATGGACTGCAACTGAGCCCCTATAAGAGACATATACATGTCCCTCATCTGGAATGGCTCTGCTTCATGTGTCTCAGCAGATGTCTGGCTCTGTGCTGGCCCTCTCTCTCTACGAGCACGGCGTGGTGGAACTGGCTGAGCTTCATCATCACCTCCACAGTACTGTCTATAGTAGGCCTCATCAATAGCTTTTCTTGGCCTCTCAAAAGGTGGAGCAGAAGTGTCCACCCCAGCTATCTTGCAAAGGTGCGTGATCAAAGAAGGATGTCCTAGTGGTGCTTTGTTGTTTGAAGTATTAGCGCACACACTAATCTCATCAGCTATCACCTGCCCAATATTAACATTCAAGTTTCTGATAGCACAGTAGATGAAGAATGCCCTGCTGAGAGTAATATCTGACACATGTGAACATGGCTGAATGTTGGCATGAGAAAACGCCATCCAATACTTTGCAAGAGGAGTCAAATCTGTCCTCCTAATGTTAACCACTGAGCCAGATCGATTCCTTTGGAAGTGTCCTCCAGGTATACACAGTACTTTCTCCACATCCTCATAATCAGCACCTTCCTCCATGCAAAGAGCAAACTGGCACTGCTCACCAGCCCATACAGTGTCCAGAAAATTATTAATTGAATCAGGATCATACCTGATAGCGTGGCCTCTAACATAGCCCAAATAATTCTCAGCTGGATAATCACCAATCTTCTTTGCATTGGTGTAAAATTCCTTAACCACAGCTATGTTGGCAGGTGCAGGATAAGTGGCTAGCTTTCCCCAGTCATTCCCTAAAACTTGCTCTCCAAATTGAGGAGCAAGGTTAGGTATCATTCCAACCTTTCTCTCCATCAGAAGTCTCCTGTCCTGAACCACTTTAAAGTGCTTCTCATGTTTCCTAGAGAGGAACCTACTAGAGTGGGGTTGCTCTGGTTCCTTTTCCTTTCTCTTGTTTGCCATGGTTTTCAATCTTTTTCCGGATGAGGATGCCATTCCTACATTCAAAACACAAAACCAAACCACAGAACATGATGTTAATCAATAGTAAAACACAGAACACAACTCCTTTCGAAGCTAAACCACCGCTGAGGGCCAGAATTTCCCCTCAGCGCCACCAGTACCACATTCCAGATTAAAAAAACAGAAAAAAATCAAATCTGGCAGAGTGCCGCTCAGCGGCAGTTTACCCCTCAGCGGTAACTCTGCAGATTTTTGAAAAACCTTTTTTAAAGCTTTCCTAACTCCACCCAAATGCAATTTTCAGTTTTCCAGTTCATAATCATGCAGTTTAATCGGTTCAAACATCAAATATATCATCAAATCATGCAAAGAAATCAAAACCCCTAAATCTTCATGCTTTGACAATCATATTCAAAATCAAAAACCCTAGAATGAACAAAATGCATTTTACTTACTTGGGTGGAGATACTAGATGCAATGAGAATGCTTCCAAGCTAGAATGCTCTCTCCCAACCCCAAACTTTGATGGCACACTAGTGAAAAAGTGAGTGGAAGAGAAATTTTCTTAAGAGGGAAGAGTGAAAAGATGTGGAAAACCTTGGAGAAGGTATGTGGGAGTGTTTGTGCAAAGAAAAGTCTAAAAGTGTGAGAGAATGCGCAGCTTAGGGTTTAACAATACCCTAATGGGCTCGGGTCCCGCTAAGGGGAACTAAAACCCTATTCTGCGAGAGTACCGCTCAGCGGTAAAGTACCGCTCAGCGGCACTTTCTTGAAGTGCTCTTCTCCTTCTTTTCTTAACCTACGTGCCTCCTAGACATGCCCCTCACTGGCTCCCTGCAATTCAATGTTCAAAATGCTTATGCAAACCCTAACTAAAACAAACAAACAGAAATATTCAATCAACTGGGTTGCCTCCCAGGTAGCGCTTGTTTAACGTCACGAGCCTGACCCAAAATCCACCAACACCCATCAGTAGGTGTTACAGCCATTGTATCCTTCAGTAGATACTTAACCACCTAGCATCCTTCAGTAGATGCTATATCCAACAAAATAAATACAGAAATAATGTTCACAAATAAAATAAAAAAAAATTACAAAACCAAATCAAAAAATTTTTTTAAATTCACTGGGTTGCCTCCCAGCAAGCGCTCTTTTAATGTCATTAGCTTGACCCAATAAAGTTCAAGTTCCATCTTCTTTGTAATTGATGTTGTTATTCCACCAACTCCTCAGCTGTTTCCTTTGAACTGTTTTGGTTCTTCTAGAACATGGAGACTCTATCTCTATCATCTCCTTCTCTTTAAAGCCCTTCACAACCCACAACTTGTTCTTGATTCTAACAGGTGTGCCAAGTTGGAGTCTTCTTTTCTTCCAGTCTCTAGGAATTTCTTCTCCTCTTCCAATCTCTTCTACCTTGGGTACCTGAAACAACAAACAATGGTTACCTGACACCTCAAGATTTTCATCTTTTCGGCTAGTCATGGGTGCATCTCGAAATGCAGCTTTATAACTAGCTTCTTCCTCCTTTGCTTGCATCTCATCTTTGAAAACATCTACCACCACTCTCTCCTCTCTATCCTGGAGCACCACTATACCTTCATTTACATCTATGATAGCCCTGGCCGTTTTCATAAACGGTCTTCCAAGTATGATAGGTATCTTCTCAGTCTCCATCTTCATCACCACAAAGTCTGCCAAGAACTGAAGTTTGCCAACACAAACTATAATGTCCTCTACAATCCCACATGGCTCCTTTGAAGATCCATCGGCCATTACTATTTTAATCTTTGCATGTTTCATTTTAACTTTGCCGATTTGCTCCAGTAAAGAATAAGGTATCAAGTTAACACTTGACCCTAAATCAAGGAGAGCTTTCTTTACCTTTTTCTTCCCTATAGTACAAGGGATAGAAAAACTACCTGGATCTGACGCTTTAGGAGGGAATGACTCTTTCTTAACAGTTATACACTATTTTGCCTCATCATCTCTACGTCTCTTCTTTGTAGAAATTTCTTCATCAGATTTTGTGTAAACTGCAATTTTCTGTAAAATTTGTTCCCAAGGTGCTTTATTATCCACCATTCTGAATAATTCTGTGAAATCCATTTGTTTCTCTTGATTTATTGGAAAAGGAAAATTGTTTCTGCTCTCTATTTCTCTTCTTTCTTCTGTTTCTCCTTCTTCTAACTCAATTATCTCTTCATTCACACTCTTTACCACTTTACACTCTTCTCTAGGGTTAACCTCAGTATTAGCCCCAAAATTTCTATTTGGCCTTTCTTCCAATTGCTTGGTAATCTGACCCATTTGAATCTCCAAATTCTTTATAGCAGCTTCAGTGCTCTTTTGAGAAGATTCGGTTTTCTGTATGAATTGCTGAAGAGTTTCTTCCAACCTTGTTGATTTTTCATTAAGCATAGATAACTGTTGCCAAAAGGTTGGTTGCTGCTGCTTATTATATTGATTTGCTTGCCCAGTTTGTCCTTGACCAATGCTTGGATGTGGTTTCCACCCTTGATTGTAATTCCCTTGACGGTATGGAAATTGATTAGCCATGAAATTAACATCCTCCAAGGCCTCCACTGGAAAAGCACATTGACCATTGATATGATCACCTCCACATAATTCGCACAACTGAGTTTGCACCTGTGCAGCAGTTTTCAACTCTTTAGGTAATTGTGCAAGAGTTTTAGTCAGAGTCTCCAGCTGTTGAGTTAGAATTTTATTTTGAGCTAGCAAGGCATCATGTGTCTGTAATTGGAGAACCCCTTTTTGTTGCATAACAACTCCTTTTTCGCTGTTGAGCTCATTATCACTAGTAGCCATGTTGTCAATAATTTCTATAGCTTCCTCTGGAGTTTTCCATTTAATATTGCCTCCTGCTGAGGCATCAAGCATCATCTTGGTTTGTGAACCAAGCCCTCCAAGGAAAGTTAAGACTACTTCTTGTTCTTCAAAGCCATGCGTGGGTGTTTTTCTTAGCAGACTTTTGTATCTATCCCATGCATGCCCCAGTGATTCTTCCATGCCCTGCTTAAATGAAGATATCTCTTGCTTGCCTTTTGTCACCTTTGATTGTGGAAAGTACTTGTTCAAAAACTTTGTTACCACTGCTTCCCACTCTGTGAAACTTCCTTCTGGAAAAGAGTTCAACCAAAGCTTAGCATTGCCTCCCAATGAGAAAGGAAACAAACTAAGTTTGATTGCTTCGTCTGGCACCCCATTGATTTTCACTGTGTTGCAAATTTCATTAAATGTAGTCAGGTGCTCATACGGGCTTTCATGAGATAACCCATTGAATTGATTACTCTTCACCAGTTGGATCAATGTTGGTTTGACCTCCATATTGGCTGCATTGACTCTAGGTCTAGTTATGCTGTTAAAATGTTGAGGTCCAGCTACATTAGTGTAATCAGCAAGAGTTCTTCTGATATGATTATTCTCCATATTTTCTGTGCTATTATCAGAACCTTGTGGTGATGGTTGCAACAGAGTTTCCGGAGGAGGGAAAAGTTCTCTAGATGTTCTGATTCTTCTCCTCCGTCTACTGTCTTATAATCCTTCAAGCAACGGTTCTGTTGTTTTCTTGCTCCTAGTTCGAATTGCCTCCTGCATACACAAGAACACAAAACCCTAGAAGATTTGGTTAGCACAAAAAGAAATAAAATAAAATAAAAATTCGAAATTTAAAAATAAAATAAATAAATAAAAAATAAGTCAAAGATAATTAATAATCACACAAATTAACCAGTTAAACCACGAGTCCCCGGCAACGGCGCCAAAAACTTGATGGACAAATTTATGAACACCAAATTATGATGTCACAAACTTGTTTTCAATCGGCAAGTATGACCGAATCGTTCAAGTAATAAAACTTGGTAAGACCAAGTATCGTTCTTCCCAAAGGACTCACGGCCTAGTTTAGTTATGTGATTTCTTAATTAACTAAGACTTACAAACGAATTAATTGGGGTTTAAAATGCAAGACAGAAAATAAACATGTATGCATGAATTGTGATCAATGGCAAAAAGCAAAAGATAAACACTTTCAATGAAATTTATGTATGGATATGTTGTTAGGGTTCAATTTCATCTTATCCACTCTCATATATTTTAGGAATTCAACGATCAAATCACCATTGTTAATGCCACTCTCTAATGTACCTTTCCAGAAGGCTTCTCCCTAATCACGAGTTCATACAATTCCTAGCATTCCTAATGATTAGTTCATAAGTTCAGGAGCTTAACGACAACCAATATAAAATTGGGAGAAATTCCCCGGATCTAGACTTCCCCGTACGTTCCCGTATCGACAAAACCAATAATCATGCATCGAATGAGTTAAACCATGCAAGCATTAAACAAAGAGGAAAAACCCTAACTAATGATGAAAGAAAGCATAAGTCTTAATTAAAAGATGTAAAAACAGATTCCATATATGAGAGTTTCACAAGACTACATTGATTCCCCAACAAACATAAAGAGGTTAGTTCACCATATTCATGGTGAACCTAGAAGAATTACAATGAAAGAATGAAAGAATAAACCCTAAAAAGGTGAAGCGGAAGCCTCAGCATCCAAGATCCTCCTTCAAAGGGGTGGTAGAGAGAGTGTTTTCCTCGTTCCAACCAGAGATACCTAACCCTAAGAAACCCTAAAGCTTATGTATCATTCGTAAATTACAAAAAGTCAAGTCCAAGCCCATTAAAGTGCCGCTCAGCGGTAAACTACCGCTCAGCGGTGATTGCGTGACTTGTTTTCTCCCCTCAGCGGCCATTTTGCCCCTCAGCGGATCTCCCGTGACTTCCATAGTACCGCTCAGCGGTAAAATACCGCTCAGCGGTGAGTGCGTGACTTGTTTTCTCCCCTCAGCGGCCATTTTGCCCCTCAGCGGACCTCCCGCAAACTCCTGAGTGCCGCTCAGCGGTAAACTGCCGCTGAGCGGTGACTTCGGCTTCTCCTTTTGCACTTTTTATTGTCTTTTCTGATTTCATCTCTCTCCTTCTTCACTTCCTTTACCAAATTCACCTTAAAACCTGCACAAAAACACTGAAATCAAGCATAAACCTGTCCAACTCTCTTATTTCTAAAAATATAAAGAAAAACATGATTTCAAGCTAATTTCTAAGTGTGAAGGTTGCTTTTAGTGTCAATTTTAATCATGAAAATAACAGTTTTTCAACTGTTATCAAAGCTTCAGCGGCTCCAGCTCCTCCTCCATGCACTGGCTCCTCTGGCCAAGCTACCACATTATGGAATTCATCCATAGTCCACCTGTGAGCTGGGGGTGTATCATACATCCCCACAATCATCTCAGCAGTGGCCACCTGCCCTCTGTGAATGGACTGTAACTGAGCACCTATAAGAGACATATACATGTCCCTCATCTGGAATGGTTCTGCTTCATGTGTATCAGCAGATGTCTGGCTCTGTGCTGGCCCTCTCTCTCTACGAGCCCAGCGTGGTGGAACTGGCTGAGCTGCATCATCACCTCCACAGTATTGTCTATAATAGGCCTCATCAATAGCTTTTCTTGGCCTCTCAAATGGTGGAACAGAAGTGTCCACCCCAGCTAGCTTGCAAAGGTGAGTGATCAAAGAAGGATGTCCTAATGGTGCTTTGTTGTTTGAGGTGTTAGCACATACACTAATTTCATCAGCTATCACCTGCCCAATATTAACATTTAAATTTCTGATAGCACAGTAGATGAGTAGTGCCCTGCTGAGAGTAATATCTGACACATGTGAACATGGCTGAATGTTGGCATGAGAAAACGCCATCCAATACTTTGCAAGAGGAGTCAAATCCGTCCTCCTAATGTTAACCACTGAGCCAGATCTATTCCTTTGGAAGTGTCCTCCAGGTATACACAATACTGTCTCCACATCCTCATAATCAGCACCTTCCTCCATGCAAAGAGCAAACTGGCACTGCTCACCAGCCCACACAGTATCCAGGAAGTTATTGATAGAATCAGGATCATACCTGATAGCATGGCCTCTGACATAGCCCAAATAATTCTCAGCTGGATAATCACCAATCTTCTTTGCATTGGTGTAAAATTCCTTTACCACAGCTATGTTGGCAGGTGCAGGATAAGTGGCTAGCTTTCCCCAATCATTCCCTAACACTTGCTCTCCAAATTGAGGAGCAAAGTTAGGTATCATTCCAACCTTTCTCTCCATCAGAAGTCTCCTGTCCTGAACCACCCTAAAGTGCTTCTCATGTTTTCTAGAGAGGAACCTGCTAGATTGGGGTTGCTCTGGTTCCTTTTCCTTTCTCTTGGTTGCCATGGTTTTCAATCTTTTTCCTAATGAGGATGCCATTCCTACATTAAAAACACAAACAAAACCACAGAACATGATGTTAATCATTAGTAAAACATAGAACACAACTCCTTTCGAAGCTAAACCACCGCTGAGGGCCAGAATTCCCCCTCAGCGCCACCAGTACCACATTCCAGATCACAAAAAACCAGAAAAATCAAATCTGGCAGAGTACCGCTCAGCGGCAGTTTACCCCTCAGCGGTAACTCTGCAGATTTTTGAAAAACCTTTTTTAAAGCTTTCCTAACTCCACCCAAATGCAATTTTCAGTTTTCCAGTTCATAATCATGCAGTTTAATCGGTTCAAACATCAAATATATCATCAAATCATGCCAAGAAATCAAAACCCCTAAATCTTCATGCTTTGACAATCATATTAAAAATCAAAACCCTAGAATGAACAAAATGCATTTTACTTACTTGGGTGGAGATACTAGATGCAATGAGAATGCTTCCAAGCTAGAATGTTCTCTTCCAACCCCAAACTTTGATGGCACACTAGTGAAAAAGTGAGTGGAAGAGAATTTTTCTTAAGAGGGAAGAGTGAAAAGATGTGGAAAACCTTGGAGAAGGTATGTGGGAGTGTTTGTGCAGAGAAAAATCTGAAAGTGTGAAAGAATACACAGCTTAGGGTTTAAAAATACCCTAATGGGCTCGGGTCCTGCTAAGGGGAACTAAAACCCAATCTGCGAGAGTACCGCTCAGCGGTAAAGTACCGCTCAGCGGCACTTTCGTGATGTATTCTTCTCCTTCTTTTCTTAACCTGCGTGCCTCCTAAACATGCCCCTCACTGGTTCCCTGCAATTCAATCCTCAGATTACTTATGCAAACCCTATTATGCAACTAAAATGAAACAAACAGAAACATTCAATCAACTGGGTTGCCTCCCAGGTAGCGCTTGTTTAACGTCACGAGCCTGACCCAAAATCCACCAACACCCATCAGTAGGTGTAACAAACTTACCAACACCCATCAGTAGGTGCAAAATTTTCTTACCAACACCCATCAGTAGGTGTTACAAACTGAGTATCCTTCAGTAGATACTTAACCACCTAGCATCCTTCAGTAGATGCTATATCCAACAAAATATTTACAAAAATAATGTCCACGGATTAAAAGTTACAAAACCAAAATCAAAATCAAAAGTTTTTAAATCACTGGGTTGCCTCCCAGCAAGCGCTCTTTTAACGTCATTAGCTTGACCCAGTAAAGCTCAAGTTCCTTCTTCTTTTTCTTCTTCTTTCTACTGAACTTCTTTAGAAATTTAATCAAACCAGGAACCTGTTGCAGTGTCTCAATCATAGGAACTTTAATCTCCAATTTCTTGAAGATTTCCATAAAGCACTTAAATTTCTTTTCCTTCCTATGATTCTTCTTTAGATGAGGATGGGATTTTTCATATGATTCCTTCTTCTTTCCTCTCATCTTCTTTTTCTTACGCTTTCTCTCCCCAAATTTTCTCTTTTTCTTTTCTTTTATTTTTTTCTTCCCTTCTCTTTTTCTCCTCAACTTCTTTATTTTCACACAAATTTTCTTTCTCTCTTCTCTCTCAACCACTTCTTTTTCTTTTTCTTCATCTTTATCTTTCTCACTCAACTCTTCTTTCTCTTTTCTCTCTACCCTTTCCTCATCTCCTTCTAATTTTTCCTCATCAAGAATCTTGTCACTCTCAGTGATAATGAGTTGCCCTTCCTCCTTAAGGTTAACTTCAGTATTAACATCATCATTCAATCTCTGATTGATGTAACGAAGTTGCATCTCCATTCTTTTACATGATTCTTCAATGCTTTTCTGAGTAGAGTCGGAATTTTTCAAAAATCGTTGAAGGGTGTCCTCCAACCTATCCAAACTTCCTGATAGAAAGGGTTGTTGCTGCCATTGTTGTTGTGGTTGGTTCTCAAATTGTCCAGCAGCTTGCCAAAATTGGCTTTGATCCATGCTTGAGTGAGGTTCCCACCAGTGGTTGAGATTACTTTGGTAGAATTGAGTGTCCATATAGTTAAATTCTTGACCAAATTGCATTCTGCAGACATTAGGCACAAAACTCTAGAAAATATTTGTTAGCACAAAAAGATAGAGAAAAAAAATCAAAGGATATAATTGAAAAGATAAGAAGATAGGAAACAGAAAATAAAATAAAAACAGAAAAATAAAATAAAATAAAATAAAAACAGAAAATAAAATAAAAACAGAAAATAAAATAAAATAAAATAAAATAAAATAATAACCAAAAAAATAAAAACAGAAAATAAAAACAGAAATTCAAAATTAAAGTCAAAGATAATCAATAATCACAAAAATTAACCAGTTAAACCACGAGTCCCCGGCAACGGCGCCAAAAACTTGATGGACAAATTTATGAACACCAAATTATGATGTCACAAACTTGTTTTTCAATCGGCAAGTGTGACCGAATCGTTCAAGTAATAAACTTGGTAAGACCAAGTATCGTTCTTCCCAAAGGACTCACGGCCTAGTTTAGTTGTGTGGTTTCTTGATTAGCTAAGACTTAAAGAAGAAATATTTGGAGTTTAATATGCAAGACAGAAAATAAACATGTATGCATGAAGTTTTGATCAATGGCAAAAAGCATAAGATAAACACTTTCAATGATATTAATGTATGAATATGTTGTTGGGGTTCAATTTCATCTTATCCACTCTCATATATTTTAGGAATTCAACATTCAAATCATCATTGTTAATGCCACTCTCTAAAGTACCTTTCTAGAAGGCTTCTCCCTAATCACGAGTTCATACAATTCCTAGCATTCCTAATGATCAGTTCATAAGTGCAGGAGCTTAACGACAACCAATATCATATTGGGAGAAATTCCCCGGATCTAGACTTCCCCGTACGTGCCCGTATCGACAAAACCAATAATCATGCATCGAATGAGTTAAACAATGCAAGCATTATGCAAAGCGGAAAAACCCTAACTAATGATGAAAAGAAAGCATAAGTCTTAATTAAAAGATGTAAAAACAGATTCCATATATGAGAGTTTCACAAGATTACATTGATTCCCCAACAAACATACAGAGTTTAGTTCACCATATTCATGGTGAACCTAGATGAATTACAATGAAAGAATGAAAGGATAAACCCTAAAAAGGTGAAGAGGAAGCCTCAACATCCAAGATCCTCCTTCAAAGGGGTGGAAGAGAGAGTGTTTGCTTCGTTCCAGCCAAAGATACAAACCCTAGGAAACCCTAAAGCTTATATAGTATTCGTAAATTACAGAAAATTAGGTCCAAGCCCATTAAAGTGCCGCTCAGCGGTAAACTACCGCTCAGCGGTAAGTGCGTGAGACGTTTCTTCCCCTCAGCGGCCATTTTGCCCCTCAGCGGACCTCCCGTGACTTCCTGAGTGCCGCTCAGTGGTAAACTGCCGATGAGCGGTGACTTCGGCTTCTCCTTTTGCACTTTTTGATGTATTTTCTGATTTCATCTCTCTCCTTCTTCACTTCTTTCACCAAATTCACCTTAAAACCTGCACAAAAACACTGAAATCAAGCATAAACCTGTCCAGCTCTCTTATTTCTGAAAATATGAAGAAAAGCATGATTTCAAGCTAGTTTCTAAGTATAAAGGTTGCTTTTAGTATCAATTTTAAGCATGAAAATAACAGTTTTTCAACTGTTATCACACTGGGAACTAGTTATTGAGTCCCGTTCAGAAGGTATAGAGGAATTAAATTAATTATTTAGGGTAAGTTTGCTAAATGAGAGAGGTGGGTTTTGATTATTCTCTTCTTCATCTAAAGCAGAGGGCATTGCAGTATAGGTGTATTCTCTGCAGAAGCCGTGCTCTAGAAAAGTAAAGCAGCCCCTTTTACACTTATGGTTTTTCCTTCGTCTGTGATTCGTTTATGTTTTGAAGCTTACACTGACAGAACACAATAGAATCCCTTTACCCTCAGTCCTCAATCTTGGGACCCTAAGTCCTAACTTCCTACCATCTCCCCTCGAATACCAAAAGATCAAAACTACTAAATTGTCACACAGAACAAAATGCAAGCGCATCCCAGAAGGAACAATAGTAGAGTGGCCACTCCAACATTACCTGGATAACCAATGAATATGATGGAGGCATCTGAAGCTTTAGGTTTCCTTTAATAAAAGTGTAGTGAACCTGTAAAGAAAACAAGATAACTAGTAAAGAAAAAGAAGGTTAAGCCATATAAATCTTGAATAACCTACATATCACATGTTGAACTATACGCAGAAGAACCTTAACAGCTCGAAACGGAATCAACTACTCCTATGTCAAACATAGGAAAATGTCCTAAAGGGAATAACAAACAATTAAAAATTATGCATCACCTTTTTTTCACAAAAACTACACACCCCTCCCGGAAAAATCCCAATCCCACATAAAACAGGTACAATAAAATTTAATTAGCACAAAACATAATATCCAAATGAAAAATCTCCTGAACTAACCTTAGGAGTAATCAATTTCAGAAAAGTGCCCAAACATGACACAGATATAATAAAATTTTAAATTAAATTTATAGGGAAAAAGATCCCATAGAAGACCCATTTTAAATTGTGAATAGGCAACATCTCACTCGTATATTGCTAAAGTAAGTAAAGCCAGAAAAATGAATAACTTACCTGATGTCTTTCTTTCCACTGGTTAAAAAAGTTACTTCCTATGAGTTCAAATATGTGATCTCGCATTTCATCATTTGTCACAAGCAAACACCTAAGTTTTACTGCGGCAAAGAGCCAATACCTGCAACCCAAAAGATTAATATATAAGTAAATGGGTTATTAAACTTAACAGATTGAAACTAAATTTTAAAAATACATATGAATCAGTGCCAAACAGAAAATAAAAATGTTCGGTCTCAATTTGTATTCTTAGGTTTGGATCTTGAGCGTTCGGTTTTGACTACAGGTGATTTGAGCGTTCGTTCTCAATTTGGTATTTTAGGATTCAATCTTGAGTGTTCGGTCTCATACCATTGGGTCCACTTACGTTCGTCCAAACAGTGTTTACATATTGGGTTTAGTTGTAGTTGTCTATGTGCGTTCGGTCTCATAGGAATGAATGTATGTGCGTTCGTCCAAACAGTATTCACATGTTCGGTTTTGTAGTATTTGTCTATATTCGTTCGGCATCTTCGTATTTGATCTTTAAGCGTTCGTCCAACCAGTGATTATTCGGTCTTATCATATTTGATCAGTATAGCGTTCGTCTAAACAGTGTTTATTGGGTCACTTCTCATTTATTAAGTATAGCGTTCGTCCCAATAGTTTCACATGAATCTGGTAGTGTCAGTCTAAACAGTGTTCGCCCAAACAGTGTTCTTTGTGATCTTACAAGTGCTCGGTCAATGGTGCGTCCGTTTCAAACAGTGTTAATCTCATAGTATTCGGTCTCTTAGTAGTTGTTCATGCGTTCGTCCAAAACAGTATTTGTACTATTATTACTGAACCATATTTACGTTCGTCCGAATGGAATTGCATTTGATAACGTTCGGGGTTGTAGCGATCGTTCATATTAGTAGTGTTCGGTCTTGATGTTGACTGTTCGTAGGTAGCAAACGTCTATGGGTGTTAATGAGCGTTCGGCCTTAATTGGATAGTTTTAAGATAGTTTTAAGGTTTGGTATTGGACGTTCTGTGTTATTATGTGAATAGTGATTGATAGCGTTCGTCCTTGATATATTTAGTGAATATAAGCGTTCGTCTTTATTTGGTATGCTTGGGCAGAAATCTTGATCGTTCGGTTAACCTTGAGTGTTCGGTCTTGGTTATTAGTAATTGTGTGCGTTCTACCGAACAGTATAAAATCCAAATTTGTATTCGTTTTCAGCGTTTGTCCTTTTATTGAGTGTTCGGATTAGTAACGTTCATGGTTAGTGTTGAGTCTAAGTGAGTGATCTTAACGTTCGTCCACTTAGTATCCGATTTTAAGGAGGTATTCGGTTGTAGCGTTCGACCAAACTACTCAACCACAGCGTTCGGCCTGTTCCTGAGCGTTCGGCCAGATTCCCATAACGTCCGTCCATTCGGTTAAAATAGCGTTCGGCCTAAATATCAAAATCAGCGTTCGTCCAGTTTGATTAAAAGAGCGTTCGTCCGTTCTTAAATGGACGTTCGTTCAAATTGGTTAAAAAGCGTTCGTCCGGCCGAAAGTGAGCGTTCGTCCAATATCTGCAAATATCGTTCGCCCGTCCGAAAGTGAGCGTTCGTCCAAATTGGTCTGGCCCTCGGGAAATGGCGTTCGTCCAATTTTTGGCTGGTGTTCGGAAAAACGACGTTCGTCCTGGGACGTTCGTTCAAAACTGTTAGGAGCTTGGAAAGTGCGTTCAAATAGTGTTCTGTATAAGTTGGATTTTTTTTAGTGTTATTTTCTCTTGAATTGATTTCTGTGTATCAATGTGTGGAATATATGTGATGCATGTGAATATATGAGAATGTATGAATAATTATAAATTACTATGATGATACGATTGTAAATGTAAATGATGAATGTGAGTATGAAGGGGACAATCTCAGGGAGAGATGACTACAAGTTGTTATGTGATGTTATGTTGTTCTGTATAACTGTAGTGAACTTAGGATCGGTATGTCTATCCCTACACTCAAAGCATTGTTCATGCTCACATAGAGAAGAACAGTGTCACTGGTGAGAGTAGAGGGAGGTCCTCGTCTATAGCCTTTGATGGCAGAGATAGGCAGGTTGAGGATTTACCTTGCTAGTGTTGGAGAAAGACCAACAGACTATGCGAGTGCACAGACTACTGTTAGTTCGACAGTTATACAAATCCGGATGAGTCGTGTATGTGGCTTTACTTTGCATAGTGTTGGGAGTGCCAGCAGAACTATGCGAGCGTAAAGTTGTGTGAGTTGTGGTTTAACGAGCATGTTTTAATTGTTCCTTTATATGTATTTATGCATAATGACATGAATTAACTGTATTACAAGTACGGCATGTTTTTTTTTTATATCTAGCTCACCCTTGCGTTGTTTGTGTTGTGTGCCAATTTGGATATATTTCTTTGGCGATGATCATCCACTTGGATGGGAGCAGATGTTGTCGAGGAGATCCCCTTGGAGCAAGAGCTAGAGGTTGCTGATGTTGCGGAGTAGTCATCTTAAGGATTTCCTGATTGATCACTTGTAGTGTTCAATCCTTTCAACTGTTCAAGTTTAAATTCTCGTTTATTTTATTTCTGGATGACTGTAATTTTCATATTTAATTACACGTCAAACTCCGACTGTTCTCTATATTTGAATGCTGACGTCTTTATTATATAATATTTGTTATTATATAATCGGGATGTTACATTAATGGTATCAGAGCAGTTCCTTCCTTAGAAACCTGTAGGTTGTGGGTATGCACTGTTTGTGATTGCGTACTCTGGCCTTATGTAGGAAATTGTATTAGTTTGAGTCAGGCTAATGGTCTTTCTTTCTGTATGAACAGAAGATGGCACCTACATCTCCTCATCGTTCTCCTCCGCGAGTAGATCAATCTGACTCTAATCAGATGCTGAATGCGGTGATCCAGGCTTTGCAACAACAGAATGCTACGTTGATTCAACAAAATACCTTTGCATTGCAAAATCTTGAAGCTGCAAGGGTATCAGCAGAGAACGCAAGAGTGTCTTCTGAGAACACTCAGAGGGAGTTCATGGAATTGATGACTAGTGCTAGGACTCCTCCAAGTGTTTCTTCCGGTGTTATTCCTGCGCAAGAGTGGAGCTTGGAAAGTTTTCTACAGCATCGCCCAGCAAGATTTACTGGCAAGTGCAGCCCTGATGAAGCTGATCACTGGTTTGGGGATATGGAGAGGATATTTGAAGCTAAGGGATGTCCTGATGAGAAGAAATTGGCCTATACTCAATATCTGCTTACGGGTGAAGCTGGTCATTGGTGGAGATGTCTCGTGATCTAGAGAAGACGAAGGGGGAATCTGAAGGACAGCAGAGTCAGCCTACTAGGAATGGGGGATCATCTGGATCTCGTGGTGGGTTTAGCACCAAGAAGACCCCTTACGCTAGACCATCTTTTTCTTCTGGGTCTAAGGATTCATCCTATCAACCATCGGTGCAGTCAGGACCATCCAGGCCATCCGGCAACGTTAAATGTTTTAAATGTGGAGGACCTCATTATCGTAGCAAGTGCCCTGTGGGAATAAAAGTATTGAAGTGTTTCAAGTGCGGGAAAGAAGGGCACTATGCTGCTGAGTGTACTTCTACAGTAGGATCAGGATCTCAAGCGCAGAGTGCTAGTTTGCCTCCACCCAGCGGAGGTGGCAGACCTCCGACGACGGGCAGAGTGTACGCCTTGGTGGGATCAGAAGCAGTCAGTTCAGGTAACATCCTCATCTGTGATTGTTTAGTTCCTTGGTGTGCCTTATGTTGTGCTTTTGATTTGGGGGCAACACTCTCCTTCGTATCGAAGGCAGTTGTTGAAAGTTGGGTTTGTCTGTAGAAGATTTAGGCGTTGACCTGTTGGTGTCTACACCAGCATCAGGATTGATTAGGACGTTTTCTGTGTGTGTCCATTTTCCGATTGTCGTAGAAGGACGTTGGTTCCAGGTAAACCTCACCCGTTTACCTTTGCAAGGATTAGAAATAATTTGGGAGTGGATTGGCTATCCATCGATCGCATCCTTATCAACTGTAATGATAAGGAGAGGTCGTTTCCGGATGAAGACAAAGATGTCTTTGTCGATCGGCGTTGTGAAACAAGACCTCCTGGAAGTGCTAGTTACTTCCTAGTGTCATCACGTATGGAAACGACTCAAGTTTCAGATCACGCGGTGCAGAAGAGTTAGCGTGTAAACCTTGCATCTTGCCGATGATTTCTTAGACACGAGCATGAAGATCACCTTAGTGCAGTGCTTGAAATTAAGGGTGTGCAAGTCGGAGAAGATTTGTCAGTTCAAGTACAACCAGTAAGAATTAAGGACAAACTGTTAAACGAGTCAAGGTCATCTCGACTAATAGCACAAACGACTCCACTTGGGAATTAGAGGATGAGATGAAAGAAACATATCCCCACTTATTTCTATATACACAATTTTCGAGGACGAAAATTTTTGTGTTGGGGAGAATGTAAGGCCCTGTTACCTTTTATTTTATTATTTTATTAAGAGGTGGGGGGGACACAAGGGAAGCACACGTCCAGAATTTCAGGGAGCAGCATCCAGGATTTCTGGGAGGCACGTCCGGGATTTTGGGGGGGGTAGCAGCCAACGGTTTTGGCACCTTTCAGAACTTAAGAAATAAAAGGTGAAGAGGGTTGCTGAACTGGGGAAGATCCTTGCTACCTTGCTGCCATTTTTGTAAGAGAAGGAGAAGTTCAAAGCTTGGTGGAATTGCTTGGAGCTGCAAGTTTTGGAGGAGATAGACTCAAAGAATTCTCAAAGGAAGTCTTCAAGAGGTAAGGGGAGCTAGATCTTTTGTTTGATTGTTGATGTTTGCTGTGTTTGATGCAAATCTGAAAATTTGGGAATGAAAATTGGGAGTTTCTGGATTCTGGAAATCTGAGTTCGATTCTGCAGAATTCTGCAGAATCGCGCGTTCGTCCCATATGGCTCGACCAATTAGTGGTCGGCCAATATTTTGAACGTTCGTCCTATCAGTGCACGGCCAAATATTGGTTGGTTTCTGAGCGTTCGTTCGTTTAGTGCTCGACCAAACAGTGGTCGGCAAAAGTTAGCGTCCGGTCTTGTATTCTAAGGTACGAGAGTCAGCGTTCGTCCTTAATTTGTGCGAGTGATTAATTAGCGTTCGGTCTCAATTTGTATTCTTAGGTTTGGATCTTGAGCGTTCGGTTTTGACTACAGGTGATTTGAGCGTTCGTTCTCAATTTGGTATTTTAGGATTCAATCTTGAGTGTTCGGTCTCATACCATTGGGTCCACTTACGTTCGTCCAAACAGTGTTTACATATTGGGTTTAGTTGTAGTTGTCTATGTGCGTTCGGTCTCATAGGAATGAATGTATGTGCGTTCGTCCAAACAGTATTCACATGTTCGGTTTTGTAGTATTTGTCTATATTCGTTCGGCATCTTCGTATTTGATCTTTAAGCGTTCGTCCAACCAGTGATTATTCGGTCTTATCATATTTGATCAGTATAGCGTTCGTCTAAACAGTGTTTATTGGGTCACTTCTCATTTATTAAGTATAGCGTTCGTCCCAATAGTTTCACATGAATCTGGTAGTGTCAGTCTAAACAGTGTTCGCCCAAACAGTGTTCTTTGTGATCTTACAAGTGCTCGGTCAATGGTGCGTCCGTTTCAAACAGTGTTAATCTCATAGTATTCGGTCTCTTAGTAGTTGTTCATGCGTTCGTCCAAAACAGTATTTGTACTATTATTACTGAACCATATTTACGTTCGTCCGAATGGAATTGCATTTGATAACGTTCGGGGTTGTAGCGATCGTTCATATTAGTAGTGTTCGGTCTTGATGTTGACTGTTCGTAGGTAGCAAACGTCTATGGGTGTTAATGAGCGTTCGGCCTTAATTGGATAGTTTTAAGATAGTTTTAAGGTTTGGTATTGGACGTTCTGTGTTATTATGTGAATAGTGATTGATAGCGTTCGTCCTTGATATATTTAGTGAATATAAGCGTTCGTCTTTATTTGGTATGCTTGGGCAGAAATCTTGATCGTTCGGTTAACCTTGAGTGTTCGGTCTTGGTTATTAGTAATTGTGTGCGTTCTACCGAACAGTATAAAATCCAAATTTGTATTCGTTTTCAGCGTTTGTCCTTTTATTGATTGTTCGGATTAGTAACGTTCATGGTTAGTGTTGAGTCTAAGTGAGTGATCTTAACGTTCGTCCACTTAGTATCCGATTTTAAGGAGGTATTCGGTTGTAGCGTTCGACCAAACTACTCAACCACAGCGTTCGGCCTGTTCCTGAGCGTTCGGCCAGATTCCCATAACGTCCGTCCATTCGGTTAAAATAGCGTTCGGCCTAAATATCAAAATCAGCGTTCGTCCAGTTTGATTAAAAGAGCGTTCGTCCGTTCTTAAATGGACGTTCGTTCAAATTGGTTAAAAAGCGTTCGTCCGGCCGAAAGTGAGCGTTCGTCCAATATCTGCAAATATCGTTCGCCCGTCCGAAAGTGAGCGTTCGTCCAAATTGGTCTGGCCCTCGGGAAATGGCGTTCGTCCAATTTTTGGCTGGTGTTCGGAAAAACGACGTTCGTCCTGGGACGTTCGTTCAAAACTGTTAGGAGCTTGGAAAGTGCGTTCAAATAGTGTTCTGTATAAGTTGGATTTTTTTTAGTGTTATTTTCTCTTGAATTGATTTCTGTGTATCAATGTGTGGAATATATGTGATGCATGTGAATATATGAGAATGTATGAATAATTATAAATTACTATGATGATACGATTGTAAATGTAAATGATGAATGTGAGTATGAAGGGGACAATCTCAGGGAGAGATGACTACAAGTTGTTATGTGATGTTATGTTGTTCTGTATAACTGTAGTGAACTTAGGATCGGTATGTCTATCCCTACACTCAAAGCATTGTTCATGCTCACATAGAGAAGAACAGTGTCACTGGTGAGAGTAGAGGGAGGTCCTCGTCTATAGCCTTTGATGGCAGAGATAGGCAGGTTGAGGATTTACCTTGCTAGTGTTGGAGAAAGACCAACAGACTATGCGAGTGCACAGACTACTGTTAGTTCGACAGTTATACAAATCCGGATGAGTCGTGTATGTGGCTTTACTTTGCATAGTGTTGGGAGTGCCAGCAGAACTATGCGAGCGTAAAGTTGTGTGAGTTGTGGTTTAACGAGCATGTTTTAATTGTTCCTTTATATGTATTTATGCATAATGACATGAATTAACTGTATTACAAGTACGGCATGTTTTTTTTTATATCTAGCTCACCCTTGCGTTGTTTGTGTTGTGTGCCAATTTGGATATATTTCTTTGGCGATGATCATCCACTTGGATGGGAGCAGATGTTGTCGAGGAGATCCCCTTGGAGCAAGAGCTAGAGGTTGCTGATGTTGCGGAGTAGTCATCTTAAGGATTTCCTGATTGATCACTTGTAGTGTTCAATCCTTTCAACTGTTCAAGTTTAAATTCTCGTTTATTTTATTTCTGGATGACTGTAATTTTCATATTTAATTACACGTCAAACTCCGACTGTTCTCTATATTTGAATGCTGACGTCTTTATTATATAATATTTGTTATTATATAATCGGGATGTTACATTAATGGTATCAGAGCAGTTCCTTCCTTAGAAACCTGTAGGTTGTGGGTATGCACTGTTTGTGATTGCGTACTCTGGCCTTATGTAGGAAATTGTATTAGTTTGAGTCAGGCTAATGGTCTTTCTTTCTGTATGAACAGAAGATGGCACCTACATCTCCTCATCGTTCTCCTCCGCGAGTAGATCAATCTGACTCTAATCAGATGCTGAATGCGGTGATCCAGGCTTTGCAACAACAGAATGCTACGTTGATTCAACAAAATACCTTTGCATTGCAAAATCTTGAAGCTGCAAGGGTATCAGCAGAGAACGCAAGAGTGTCTTCTGAGAACACTCAGAGGGAGTTCATGGAATTGATGACTAGTGCTAGGACTCCTCCAAGTGTTTCTTCCGGTGTTATTCCTGCGCAAGAGTGGAGCTTGGAAAGTTTTCTACAGCATCGCCCAGCAAGATTTACTGGCAAGTGCAGCCCTGATGAAGCTGATCACTGGTTTGGGGATATGGAGAGGATATTTGAAGCTAAGGGATGTCCTGATGAGAAGAAATTGGCCTATACTCAATATCTGCTTACGGGTGAAGCTGGTCATTGGTGGAGATGTCTCGTGATCTAGAGAAGACGAAGGGGGAATCTGAAGGACAGCAGAGTCAGCCTACTAGGAATGGGGGATCATCTGGATCTCGTGGTGGGTTTAGCACCAAGAAGACCCCTTACGCTAGACCATCTTTTTCTTCTGGGTCTAAGGATTCATCCTATCAACCATCGGTGCAGTCAGGACCATCCAGGCCATCCGGCAACGTTAAATGTTTTAAATGTGGAGGACCTCATTATCGTAGCAAGTGCCCTGTGGGAATAAAAGTATTGAAGTGTTTCAAGTGCGGGAAAGAAGGGCACTATGCTGCTGAGTGTACTTCTACAGTAGGATCAGGATCTCAAGCGCAGAGTGCTAGTTTGCCTCCACCCAGCGGAGGTGGCAGACCTCCGACGACGGGCAGAGTGTACGCCTTGGTGGGATCAGAAGCAGTCAGTTCAGGTAACATCCTCATCTGTGATTGTTTAGTTCCTTGGTGTGCCTTATGTTGTGCTTTTGATTTGGGGGCAACACTCTCCTTCGTATCGAAGGCAGTTGTTGAAAGTTGGGTTTGTCTGTAGAAGATTTAGGCGTTGACCTGTTGGTGTCTACACCAGCATCAGGATTGATTAGGACGTTTTCTGTGTGTGTCCATTTTCCGATTGTCGTAGAAGGACGTTGGTTCCAGGTAAACCTCACCCGTTTACCTTTGCAAGGATTAGAAATAATTTGGGAGTGGATTGGCTATCCATCGATCGCATCCTTATCAACTGTAATGATAAGGAGAGGTCGTTTCCGGATGAAGACAAAGATGTCTTTGTCGATCGGCGTTGTGAAACAAGACCTCCTGGAAGTGCTAGTTACTTCCTAGTGTCATCACGTATGGAAACGACTCAAGTTTCAGATCACGCGGTGCAGAAGAGTTAGCGTGTAAACCTTGCATCTTGCCGATGATTTCTTAGACACGAGCATGAAGATCACCTTAGTGCAGTGCTTGAAATTAAGGGTGTGCAAGTCGGAGAAGATTTGTCAGTTCAAGTACAACCAGTAAGAATTAAGGACAAACTGTTAAACGAGTCAAGGTCATCTCGACTAATAGCACAAACGACTCCACTTGGGAATTAGAGGATGAGATGAAAGAAACATATCCCCACTTATTTCTATATACACAATTTTCGAGGACGAAAATTTTTGTGTTGGGGAGAATGTAAGGCCCTGTTACCTTTTATTTTATTATTTTATTAAGAGGTGGGGGGGACACAAGGGAAGCACACGTCCAGAATTTCAGGGAGCAGCATCCAGGATTTCTGGGAGGCACGTCCGGGATTTTGGGGGGGGTAGCAGCCAACGGTTTTGGCACCTTTCAGAACTTAAGAAATAAAAGGTGAAGAGGGTTGCTGAACTGGGGAAGATCCTTGCTACCTTGCTGCCATTTTTGTAAGAGAAGGAGAAGTTCAAAGCTTGGTGGAATTGCTTGGAGCTGCAAGTTTTGGAGGAGATAGACTCAAAGAATTCTCAAAGGAAGTCTTCAAGAGGTAAGGGGAGCTAGATCTTTTGTTTGATTGTTGATGTTTGCTGTGTTTGATGCAAATCTGAAAATTTGGGAATGAAAATTGGGAGTTTCTGGATTCTGGAAATCTGAGTTCGATTCTGCAGAATTCTGCAGAATCGCGCGTTCGTCCCATATGGCTCGACCAATTAGTGGTCGGCCAATATTTTGAACGTTCGTCCTATCAGTGCACGGCCAAATATTGGTTGGTTTCTGAGCGTTCGTTCGTTTAGTGCTCGACCAAACAGTGGTCGGCAAAAGTTAGCGTCCGGTCTTGTATTCTAAGGTACGAGAGTCAGCGTTCGTCCTTAATTTGTGCGAGTGATTAATTAGCGTTCGGTCTCAATTTGTATTCTTAGGTTTGGATCTTGAGCGTTCGGTTTTGACTACAGGTGATTTGAGCGTTCGTTCTCAATTTGGTATTTTAGGATTCAATCTTGAGTGTTCGGTCTCATACCATTGGGTCCACTTACGTTCGTCCAAACAGTGTTTACATATTGGGTTTAGTTGTAGTTGTCTATGTGCGTTCGGTCTCATAGGAATGAATGTATGTGCGTTCGTCCAAACAGTATTCACATGTTCGGTTTTGTAGTATTTGTCTATATTCGTTCGGCATCTTCGTATTTGATCTTTAAGCGTTCGTCCAACCAGTGATTATTCGGTCTTATCATATTTGATCAGTATAGCGTTCGTCTAAACAGTGTTTATTGGGTCACTTCTCATTTATTAAGTATAGCGTTCGTCCCAATAGTTTCACATGAATCTGGTAGTGTCAGTCTAAACAGTGTTCGCCCAAACAGTGTTCTTTGTGATCTTACAAGTGCTCGGTCAATGGTGCGTCCGTTTCAAACAGTGTTAATCTCATAGTATTCGGTCTCTTAGTAGTTGTTCATGCGTTCGTCCAAAACAGTATTTGTACTATTATTACTGAACCATATTTACGTTCGTCCGAATGGAATTGCATTTGATAACGTTCGGGGTTGTAGCGATCGTTCATATTAGTAGTGTTCGGTCTTGATGTTGACTGTTCGTAGGTAGCAAACGTCTATGGGTGTTAATGAGCGTTCGGCCTTAATTGGATAGTTTTAAGATAGTTTTAAGGTTTGGTATTGGACGTTCTGTGTTATTATGTGAATAGTGATTGATAGCGTTCGTCCTTGATATATTTAGTGAATATAAGCGTTCGTCTTTATTTGGTATGCTTGGGCAGAAATCTTGATCGTTCGGTTAACCTTGAGTGTTCGGTCTTGGTTATTAGTAATTGTGTGCGTTCTACCGAACAGTATAAAATCCAAATTTGTATTCGTTTTCAGCGTTTGTCCTTTTATTGATTGTTCGGATTAGTAACGTTCATGGTTAGTGTTGAGTCTAAGTGAGTGATCTTAACGTTCGTCCACTTAGTATCCGATTTTAAGGAGGTATTCGGTTGTAGCGTTCGACCAAACTACTCAACCACAGCGTTCGGCCTGTTCCTGAGCGTTCGGCCAGATTCCCATAACGTCCGTCCATTCGGTTAAAATAGCGTTCGGCCTAAATATCATAATCAGCGTTCGTCCAGTTTGATTAAAAGAGCGTTCGTCCGTTCTTAAATGGACGTTCGTTCAAATTGGTTAAAAAGCGTTCGTCCGGCCGAAAGTGAGCGTTCGTCCAATATCTGCAAATATCGTTCGCCCGTCCGAAAGTGAGCGTTCGTCCAAATTGGTCTGGCCCTCGGGAAATGGCGTTCGTCCAATTTTTGGCTGGTGTTCGGAAAAACGACGTTCGTCCTGGGACGTTCGTTCAAAACTGTTAGGAGCTTGGAAAGTGCGTTCAAATAGTGTTCTGTATAAGTTGGATTTTTTTTAGTGTTATTTTCTCTTGAATTGATTTCTGTGTATCAATGTGTGGAATATATGTGATGCATGTGAATATATGAGAATGTATGAATAATTATAAATTACTATGATGATACGATTGTAAATGTAAATGATGAATGTGAGTATGAAGGGGACAATCTCAGGGAGAGATGACTACAAGTTGTTATGTGATGTTATGTTGTTCTGTATAACTGTAGTGAACTTAGGATCGGTATGTCTATCCCTACACTCAAAGCATTGTTCATGCTCACATAGAGAAGAACAGTGTCACTGGTGAGAGTAGAGGGAGGTCCTCGTCTATAGCCTTTGATGGCAGAGATAGGCAGGTTGAGGATTTACCTTGCTAGTGTTGGAGAAAGACCAACAGACTATGCGAGTGCACAGACTACTGTTAGTTCGACAGTTATACAAATCCGGATGAGTCGTGTATGTGGCTTTACTTTGCATAGTGTTGGGAGTGCCAGCAGAACTATGCGAGCGTAAAGTTGTGTGAGTTGTGGTTTAACGAGCATGTTTTAATTGTTCCTTTATATGTATTTATGCATAATGACATGAATTAACTGTATTACAAGTACGGCATGTTTTTTTTTTATATCTAGCTCACCCTTGCGTTGTTTGTGTTGTGTGCCAATTTGGATATATTTCTTTGGCGATGATCATCCACTTGGATGGGAGCAGATGTTGTCGAGGAGATCCCCTTGGAGCAAGAGCTAGAGGTTGCTGATGTTGCGGAGTAGTCATCTTAAGGATTTCCTGATTGATCACTTGTAGTGTTCAATCCTTTCAACTGTTCAAGTTTAAATTCTCGTTTATTTTATTTCTGGATGACTGTAATTTTCATATTTAATTACACGTCAAACTCCGACTGTTCTCTATATTTGAATGCTGACGTCTTTATTATATAATATTTGTTATTATATAATCGGGATGTTACATTAATGGTATCAGAGCAGTTCCTTCCTTAGAAACCTGTAGGTTGTGGGTATGCACTGTTTGTGATTGCGTACTCTGGCCTTATGTAGGAAATTGTATTAGTTTGAGTCAGGCTAATGGTCTTTCTTTCTGTATGAACAGAAGATGGCACCTACATCTCCTCATCGTTCTCCTCCGCGAGTAGATCAATCTGACTCTAATCAGATGCTGAATGCGGTGATCCAGGCTTTGCAACAACAGAATGCTACGTTGATTCAACAAAATACCTTTGCATTGCAAAATCTTGAAGCTGCAAGGGTATCAGCAGAGAACGCAAGAGTGTCTTCTGAGAACACTCAGAGGGAGTTCATGGAATTGATGACTAGTGCTAGGACTCCTCCAAGTGTTTCTTCCGGTGTTATTCCTGCGCAAGAGTGGAGCTTGGAAAGTTTTCTACAGCATCGCCCAGCAAGATTTACTGGCAAGTGCAGCCCTGATGAAGCTGATCACTGGTTTGGGGATATGGAGAGGATATTTGAAGCTAAGGGATGTCCTGATGAGAAGAAATTGGCCTATACTCAATATCTGCTTACGGGTGAAGCTGGTCATTGGTGGAGATGTCTCGTGATCTAGAGAAGACGAAGGGGGAATCTGAAGGACAGCAGAGTCAGCCTACTAGGAATGGGGGATCATCTGGATCTCGTGGTGGGTTTAGCACCAAGAAGACCCCTTACGCTAGACCATCTTTTTCTTCTGGGTCTAAGGATTCATCCTATCAACCATCGGTGCAGTCAGGACCATCCAGGCCATCCGGCAACGTTAAATGTTTTAAATGTGGAGGACCTCATTATCGTAGCAAGTGCCCTGTGGGAATAAAAGTATTGAAGTGTTTCAAGTGCGGGAAAGAAGGGCACTATGCTGCTGAGTGTACTTCTACAGTAGGATCAGGATCTCAAGCGCAGAGTGCTAGTTTGCCTCCACCCAGCGGAGGTGGCAGACCTCCGACGACGGGCAGAGTGTACGCCTTGGTGGGATCAGAAGCAGTCAGTTCAGGTAACATCCTCATCTGTGATTGTTTAGTTCCTTGGTGTGCCTTATGTTGTGCTTTTGATTTGGGGGCAACACTCTCCTTCGTATCGAAGGCAGTTGTTGAAAGTTGGGTTTGTCTGTAGAAGATTTAGGCGTTGACCTGTTGGTGTCTACACCAGCATCAGGATTGATTAGGACGTTTTCTGTGTGTGTCCATTTTCCGATTGTCGTAGAAGGACGTTGGTTCCAGGTAAACCTCACCCGTTTACCTTTGCAAGGATTAGAAATAATTTGGGAGTGGATTGGCTATCCATCGATCGCATCCTTATCAACTGTAATGATAAGGAGAGGTCGTTTCCGGATGAAGACAAAGATGTCTTTGTCGATCGGCGTTGTGAAACAAGACCTCCTGGAAGTGCTAGTTACTTCCTAGTGTCATCACGTATGGAAACGACTCAAGTTTCAGATCACGCGGTGCAGAAGAGTTAGCGTGTAAACCTTGCATCTTGCCGATGATTTCTTAGACACGAGCATGAAGATCACCTTAGTGCAGTGCTTGAAATTAAGGGTGTGCAAGTCGGAGAAGATTTGTCAGTTCAAGTACAACCAGTAAGAATTAAGGACAAACTGTTAAACGAGTCAAGGTCATCTCGACTAATAGCACAAACGACTCCACTTGGGAATTAGAGGATGAGATGAAAGAAACATATCCCCACTTATTTCTATATACACAATTTTCGAGGACGAAAATTTTTGTGTTGGGGAGAATGTAAGGCCCTGTTACCTTTTATTTTATTATTTTATTAAGAGGTGGGGGGGACACAAGGGAAGCACACGTCCAGAATTTCAGGGAGCAGCATCCAGGATTTCTGGGAGGCACGTCCGGGATTTTGGGGGGGGTAGCAGCCAACGGTTTTTGGCACCTTTCAGAACTTAAGAAATAAAAGGTGAAGAGGGTTGCTGAACTGGGGAAGATCCTTGCTACCTTGCTGCCATTTTTGTAAGAGAAGGAGAAGTTCAAAGCTTGGTGGAATTGCTTGGAGCTGCAAGTTTTGGAGGAGATAGACTCAAAGAATTCTCAAAGGAAGTCTTCAAGAGGTAAGGGGAGCTAGATCTTTTGTTTGATTGTTGATATTTGCTGTGTTTGATGCAAATCTGAAAATTTGGGAATGAAAATTGGGAGTTTCTGGATTCTGGAAATCTGAGTTCGATTCTGCAGAATTCTGCAGAATCGCGCGTTCGTCCCATATGGCTCGACCAATTAGTGGTCGGCCAATATTTTGAACGTTCGTCCTATCAGTGCACGGCCAAATATTGGTTGGTTTCTGAGCGTTCGTTCGTTTAGTGCTCGACCAAACAGTGGTCGGCAAAAGTTAGCGTCCGGTCTTGTATTCTAAGGTACGAGAGTCAGCGTTCGTCCTTAATTTGTGCGAGTGATTAATTAGCGTTCGGTCTCAATTTGTATTCTTAGGTTTGGATCTTGAGCGTTCGGTTTTGACTACAGGTGATTTGAGCGTTCGTTCTCAATTTGGTATTTTAGGATTCAATCTTGAGTGTTCGGTCTCATACCATTGGGTCCATTTACGTTCGTCCAAACAGTGTTTACATATTGGGTTTAGTTGTAGTTGTCTATGTGCGTTCGGTCTCATAGGAATGAATGTATGTGCGTTCGTCCAAACAGTATTCACATGTTCGGTTTTGTAGTATTTGTCTATATACGTTCGGCATCTTCGTATTTGATCTTTAAGCGTTCGTCCAACCAGTGATTATTCGGTCTTATCATATTTGATCAGTATAGCGTTCGTCTAAACAGTGTTTATTGGGTCACTTCTCATTTGATAAGTATAGCGTTCGTCCCAATAGTTTCACATGAATCTGGTAGTG
Source organism: Vigna umbellata (assembly GCF_029865625.1). Lineage (NCBI taxonomy): Eukaryota > Viridiplantae > Streptophyta > Magnoliopsida > Fabales > Fabaceae > Vigna > Vigna umbellata. Next base: position 16,415,784 of record NC_142171.1, on the reverse strand, counting down.
TCAGTCTAAACAGTGTTCGCCCAAACAGTGTTCTTTGTGATCTTACAAGTGCTCGGTCAATGGTGCGTCCGTTTCAAACAGTGTTAATCTCATAGTATTCGGTCTCTTAGTAGTTGTTCATGCGTTCGTCCAAAACAGTATTTGTACTATTATTACTGAACCATATTTACGTTCGTCCGAATGGAATTGCATTTGATAACGTTCGGGGTTGTAGCGATCGTTCATATTAGTAGTGTTCGGTCTTGATGTTGACTGTTCGTAGGTAGCAAACGTCTATGGGTGTTAATGAGCGTTCGGCCTTAATTGGATAGTTTTAAGATAGTTTTAAGGTTTGGTATTGGACGTTCTGTGTTATTATGTGAATAGTGATTGATAGCGTTCGTCCTTGATATATTTAGTGAATATAAGCGTTCGTCTTTTTGGTATGCTTGGGCAGAAATCTTGATCGTTCGGTTAACCTTGAGTGTTCGGTCTTGGTTATTAGTAATTGTGTGCGTTCTACCGAACAGTATAAAATCCAAATTTGTATTCGTTTTCAGCGTTTGTCCTTTTATTGAGTGTTCGGATTAGTAACGTTCATGGTTAGTGTTGAGTCTAAGTGAGTGATCTTAACGTTCGTCCACTTAGTATCCGATTTTAAGGAGGTATTCGGTTGTAGCGTTCGACCAAACTACTCAACCACAGCGTTCGGCCTGTTCCTGAGCGTTCGGCCAGATTCCCATAACGTCCGTCCATTCGGTTAAAATAGCGTTCGGCCTAAATATCAAAATCAGCGTTCGTCCAGTTTGATTAAAAGAGCGTTCGTCCGTTCTTAAATGGACGTTCGTTCAAATTGGTTAAAAAGCGTTCGTCCGGCCGAAAGTGAGCGTTCGTCCAATATCTGCAAATATCGTTCGCCCGTCCGAAAGTGAGCGTTCGTCCAAATTGGTCTGGCCCTCGGGAAATGGCGTTCGTCCAATTTTTGGCTGGTGTTCGGAAAAACGACGTTCGTCCTGGGACGTTCGTTCAAAACTGTTAGGAGCTTGGAAAGTGCGTTCAAATAGTGTTCTGTATAAGTTGGATTTTTTTTAGTGTTATTTTCTCTTGAATTGATTTCTGTGTATCAATGTGTGGAATATATGTGATGCATGTGAATATATGAGAATGTATGAATAATGATAAATTACTATGATGATACGATTGTAAATGTAAATGATGAATGTGAGTATGAAGGGGACAATCTCAGGGAGAGATGACTACAAGTTGTTATGTGATGTTATGTTGTTCTGTATAACTGTAGTGAACTTAGGATCGGTATGTCTATCCCTACACTCAAAGCATTGTTCATGCTCACATAGAGAAGAACAGTGTCACTGGTGAGAGTAGAGGGAGGTCCTCGTCTATAGCCTTTGATGGCAGAGATAGGCAGGTTGAGGATTTACCTTGCTAGTGTTGGAGAAAGACCAACAGACTATGCGAGTGCACAGACTACTGTTAGTTCGACAGTTATACAAATCCGGATGAGTCGTGTATGTGGCTTTACTTTGCATAGTGTTGGGAGTGCCAGCAGAACTATGCGAGCGTAAAGTTGTGTGAGTTGTGGTTTAACGAGCATGTTTTAATTGTTCCTTTATATGTATTTATGCATAATGACATGAATTAACTGTATTACAAGTACGGCATGTTTTTTTTTATATCTAGCTCACCCTTGCGTTGTTTGTGTTGTGTGCCAATTTGGATATATTTCTTTGGCGATGATCATCCACTTGGATGGGAGCAGATGTTGTCGAGGAGATCCCCTTGGAGCAAGAGCTAGAGGTTGCTGATGTTGCGGAGTAGTCATCTTAAGGATTTCCTGATTGATCACTTGTAGTGTTCAATCCTTTCAACTGTTCAAGTTTAAATTCTCGTTTATTTTATTTCTGGATGACTGTAATTTTCATATTTAATTACACGTCAAACTCCGACTGTTCTCTATATTTGAATGCTGACGTCTTTATTATATAATATTTGTTATTATATAATCGGGATGTTACATTAATGGTATCAGAGCAGTTCCTTCCTTAGAAACCTGTAGGTTGTGGGTATGCACTGTTTGTGATTGCGTACTCTGGCCTTATGTAGGAAATTGTATTAGTTTGAGTCAGGCTAATGGTCTTTCTTTCTGTATGAACAGAAGATGGCACCTACATCTCCTCATCGTTCTCCTCCGCGAGTAGATCAATCTGACTCTAATCAGATGCTGAATGCGGTGATCCAGGCTTTGCAACAACAGAATGCTACGTTGATTCAACAAAATACCTTTGCATTGCAAAATCTTGAAGCTGCAAGGGTATCAGCAGAGAACGCAAGAGTGTCTTCTGAGAACACTCAGAGGGAGTTCATGGAATTGATGACTAGTGCTAGGACTCCTCCAAGTGTTTCTTCCGGTGTTATTCCTGCGCAAGAGTGGAGCTTGGAAAGTTTTCTACAGCATCGCCCAGCAAGATTTACTGGCAAGTGCAGCCCTGATGAAGCTGATCACTGGTTTGGGGATATGGAGAGGATATTTGAAGCTAAGGGATGTCCTGATGAGAAGAAATTGCCTATACTCAATATCTGCTTACGGGTGAAGCTGGTCATTGGTGGAGATGTCTCGTGATCTAGAGAAGACGAAGGGGAATCTGAAGGACAGCAGAGTCAGCCTACTAGGAATGGGGGATCATCTGGATCTCGTGGTGGGTTTAGCACCAAGAAGACCCCTTACGCTAGACCATCTTTTTCTTCTGGGTCTAAGGATTCATCCTATCAACCATCGGTGCAGTCAGGACCATCCAGGCCATCCGGCAACGTTAAATGTTTTAAATGTGGAGGACCTCATTATCGTAGCAACTGCCCTGTGGGAATAAAAGTATTGAAGTGTTTCAAGTGCGGGAAAGAAGGGCACTATGCTGCTGAGTGTACTTCTACAGTAGGATCAGGATCTCAAGCGCAGAGTGCTAGTTTGCCTCCACCCAGCGGAGGTGGCAGACCTCCGACGACGGGCAGAGTGTACGCCTTGGTGGGATCAGAAGCAGTCAGTTCAGGTAACATCCTCATCTGTGATTGTTTAGTTCCTTGGTGTGCCTTATGTTGTGCTTTTGATTTGGGGGCAACACTCTCCTTCGTATCGAAGGCAGTTGTTGAAAGTTGGGTTTGTCTGTAGAAGATTTAGGCGTTGACCTGTTGGTGTCTACACCAGCATCAGGATTGATTAGGACGTTTTCTGTGTGTGTCCATTTTCCGATTGTCGTAGAAGGACGTTGGTTCCAGGTAAACCTCACCCGTTTACCTTTGCAAGGATTAGAAATAATTTGGGAGTGGATTGGCTATCCATCGATCGCATCCTTATCAACTGTAATGATAAGGAGAGGTCGTTTCCGGATGAAGACAAAGATGTCTTTGTCGATCGGCGTTGTGAAACAAGACCTCCTGGAAGTGCTAGTTACTTCCTAGTGTCATCACGTATGGAAACGACTCAAGTTTCAGATCACGCGGTGCAGAAGAGTTAGCGTGTAAACCTTGCATCTTGCCGATGATTTCTTAGACACGAGCATGAAGATCACCTTAGTGCAGTGCTTGAAATTAAGGGTGTGCAAGTCGGAGAAGATTTGTCAGTTCAAGTACAACCAGTAAGAATTAAGGACAAACTGTTAAACGAGTCAAGGTCATCTCGACTAATAGCACAAACGACTCCACTTGGGAATTAGAGGATGAGATGAAAGAAACATATCCCCACTTATTTCTATATACACAATTTTCGAGGACGAAAATTTTTGTGTTGGGGAGAATGTAAGGCCCTGTTACCTTTTATTTTATTATTTTATTAAGAGGTGGGGGGACACAAGGGAAGCACACGTCCAGAATTTCAGGGAGCAGCATCCAGGATTTCTGGGAGGCACGTCCGGGATTTTGGGGAGGGTAGCAGCCAACGGTTTTGGCACCTTTCAGAACTTAAGAAATAAAAGGTGAAGAGGGTTGCTGAACTGGGGAAGATCCTTGCTACCTTGCTGCCATTTTTGTAAGAGAAGGAGAAGTTCAAAGCTTGGTGGAATTGCTTGGAGCTGCAAGTTTTGGAGGAGATAGACTCAAAGAATTCTCAAAGGAAGTCTTCAAGAGGTAAGGGGAGCTAGATCTTTTGTTTGATTGTTGATATTTGCTGTGTTTGATGCAAATCTGAAAATTTGGGAATGAAAATTGGGAGTTTCTGGATTCTGGAAATCTGAGTTCGATTCTGCAGAATTCTGCAGAATCGCGCGTTCGTCCCATATGGCTCGACCAATTAGTGGTCGGCCAATATTTTGAACGTTCGTCCTATCAGTGCACGGCAAATATTGGTTGGTTTCTGAGCGTTCGTTCGTTTAGTGCTCGACCAAACAGTGGTCGGCAAAAGTTAGCGTCCGGTCTTGTATTCTAAGGTACGAGAGTCAGCGTTCGTCCTTAATTTGTGCGAGTGATTAATTAGCGTTCGGTCTCAATTTGTATTCTTAGGTTTGGATCTTGAGCGTTCGGTTTTGACTACAGGTGATTTGAGCGTTCGTTCTCAATTTGGTATTTTAGGATTCAATCTTGAGTGTTCGGTCTCATACCATTGGGTCCATTTACGTTCGTCCAAACAGTGTTTACATATTGGGTTTAGTTGTAGTTGTCTATGTGCGTTCGGTCTCATAGGAATGAATGTATGTGCGTTCGTCCAAACAGTATTCACATGTTCGGTTTTGTAGTATTTGTCTATATACGTTCGGCATCTTCGTATTTGATCTTTAAGCGTTCGTCCAACCAGTGATTATTCGGTCTTATCATATTTGATCAGTATAGCGTTCGTCTAAACAGTGTTTATTGGGTCACTTCTCATTTGATAAGTATAGCGTTCGTCCCAATAGTTTCACATGAATCTGGTAGTGTCAGTCTAAACAGTGTTCGCCCAAACAGTGTTCTTTGTGATCTTACAAGTGCTCGGTCAATGGTGCGTCCGTTTCAAACAGTGTTAATCTCATAGTATTCGGTCTCTTAGTAGTTGTTCATGCGTTCGTCCAAAACAGTATTTGTACTATTATTACTGAACCATATTTACGTTCGTCCGAATGGAATTGCATTTGATAACGTTCGGGGTTGTAGCGATCGTTCATATTAGTAGTGTTCGGTCTTGATGTTGACTGTTCGTAGGTAGCAAACGTCTATGGGTGTTAATGAGCGTTCGGCCTTAATTGGATAGTTTTAAGATAGTTTTAAGGTTTGGTATTGGACGTTCTGTGTTATTATGTGAATAGTGATTGATAGCGTTCGTCCTTGATATATTTAGTGAATATAAGCGTTCGTCTTTATTTGGTATGCTTGGGCAGAAATCTTGATCGTTCGGTTAACCTTGAGTGTTCGGTCTTGGTTATTAGTAATTGTGTGCGTTCTACCGAACAGTATAAAATCCAAATTTGTATTCGTTTTCAGCGTTTGTCCTTTTATTGAGTGTTCGGATTAGTAACGTTCATGGTTAGTGTTGAGTCTAAGTGAGTGATCTTAACGTTCGTCCACTTAGTATCCGATTTTAAGGAGGTATTCGGTTGTAGCGTTCGACCAAACTACTCAACCACAGCGTTCGGCCTGTTCCTGAGCGTTCGGCCAGATTCCATAACGTCCGTCCATTCGGTTAAAATAGCGTTCGGCCTAAATATCAAAATCAGCGTTCGTCCAGTTTGATTAAAAGAGCGTTCGTCCGTTCTTAAATGGACGTTCGTTCAAATTGGTTAAAAAGCGTTCGTCCGGCCGAAAGTGAGCGTTCGTCCAATATCTGCAAATATCGTTCGCCCGTCCGAAAGTGAGCGTTCGTCCAAATTGGTCTGGCCCTCGGGAAATGGCGTTCGTCCAATTTTTGGCTGGTGTTCGGAAAAACGACGTTCGTCCTGGGACGTTCGTTCAAAACTGTTAGGAGCTTGGAAAGTGCGTTCAAATAGTGTTCTGTATAAGTTGGATTTTTTTTAGTGTTATTTTCTCTTGAATTGATTTCTGTGTATCAATGTGTGGAATATATGTGATGCATGTGAATATATGAGAATGTATGAATAATGATAAATTACTATGATGATACGATTGTAAATGTAAATGATGAATGTGAGTATGAAGGGGACAATCTCAGGGAGAGATGACTACAAGTTGTTATGTGATGTTATGTTGTTCTGTATAACTGTAGTGAACTTAGGATCGGTATGTCTATCCCTACACTCAAAGCATTGTTCATGCTCACATAGAGAAGAACAGTGTCACTGGTGAGAGTAGAGGGAGGTCCTCGTCTATAGCCTTTGATGGCAGAGATAGGCAGGTTGAGGATTTACCTTGCTAGTGTTGGAGAAAGACCAACAGACTATGCGAGTGCACAGACTACTGTTAGTTCGACAGTTATACAAATCCGGATGAGTCGTGTATGTGGCTTTACTTTGCATAGTGTTGGGAGTGCCAGCAGAACTATGCGAGCGTAAAGTTGTGTGAGTTGTGGTTTAACGAGCATGTTTTAATTGTTCCTTTATATGTATTTATGCATAATGACATGAATTAACTGTATTACAAGTACGGCATGTTTTTTTTTATATCTAGCTCACCCTTGCGTTGTTTGTGTTGTGTGCCAATTTGGATATATTTCTTTGGCGATGATCATCCACTTGGATGGGAGCAGATGTTGTCGAGGAGATCCCCTTGGAGCAAGAGCTAGAGGTTGCTGATGTTGCGGAGTAGTCATCTTAAGGATTTCCTGATTGATCACTTGTAGTGTTCAATCCTTTCAACTGTTCAAGTTTAAATTCTCGTTTATTTTATTTCTGGATGACTGTAATTTTCATATTTAATTACACGTCAAACTCCGACTGTTCTCTATATTTGAATGCTGACGTCTTTATTATATAATATTTGTTATTATATAATCGGGATGTTACATTAATGGTATCAGAGCAGTTCCTTCCTTAGAAACCTGTAGGTTGTGGGTATGCACTGTTTGTGATTGCGTACTCTGGCCTTATGTAGGAAATTGTATTAGTTTGAGTCAGGCTAATGGTCTTTCTTTCTGTATGAACAGAAGATGGCACCTACATCTCCTCATCGTTCTCCTCCGCGAGTAGATCAATCTGACTCTAATCAGATGCTGAATGCGGTGATCCAGGCTTTGCAACAACAGAATGCTACGTTGATTCAACAAAATACCTTTGCATTGCAAAATCTTGAAGCTGCAAGGGTATCAGCAGAGAACGCAAGAGTGTCTTCTGAGAACACTCAGAGGGAGTTCATGGAATTGATGACTAGTGCTAGGACTCCTCCAAGTGTTTCTTCCGGTGTTATTCCTGCGCAAGAGTGGAGCTTGGAAAGTTTTCTACAGCATCGCCCAGCAAGATTTACTGGCAAGTGCAGCCCTGATGAAGCTGATCACTGGTTTGGGGATATGGAGAGGATATTTGAAGCTAAGGGATGTCCTGATGAGAAGAAATTGGCCTATACTCAATATCTGCTTACGGGTGAAGCTGGTCATTGGTGGAGATGTCTCGTGATCTAGAGAAGACGAAGGGGGAATCTGAAGGACAGCAGAGTCAGCCTACTAGGAATGGGGGATCATCTGGATCTCGTGGTGGGTTTAGCACCAAGAAGACCCCTTACGCTAGACCATCTTTTTCTTCTGGGTCTAAGGATTCATCCTATCAACCATCGGTGCAGTCAGGACCATCCAGGCCATCCGGCAACGTTAAATGTTTTAAATGTGGAGGACCTCATTATCGTAGCAACTGCCCTGTGGGAATAAAAGTATTGAAGTGTTTCAAGTGCGGGAAAGAAGGGCACTATGCTGCTGAGTGTACTTCTACAGTAGGATCAGGATCTCAAGCGCAGAGTGCTAGTTTGCCTCCACCCAGCGGAGGTGGCAGACCTCCGACGACGGGCAGAGTGTACGCCTTGGTGGGATCAGAAGCAGTCAGTTCAGGTAACATCCTCATCTGTGATTGTTTAGTTCCTTGGTGTGCCTTATGTTGTGCTTTTGATTTGGGGGCAACACTCTCCTTCGTATCGAAGGCAGTTGTTGAAAGTTGGGTTTGTCTGTAGAAGATTTAGGCGTTGACCTGTTGGTGTCTACACCAGCATCAGGATTGATTAGGACGTTTTCTGTGTGTGTCCATTTTCCGATTGTCGTAGAAGGACGTTGGTTCCAGGTAAACCTCACCCGTTTACCTTTGCAAGGATTAGAAATAATTTGGGAGTGGATTGGCTATCCATCGATCGCATCCTTATCAACTGTAATGATAAGGAGAGGTCGTTTCCGGATGAAGACAAAGATGTCTTTGTCGATCGGCGTTGTGAAACAAGACCTCCTGGAAGTGCTAGTTACTTCCTAGTGTCATCACGTATGGAAACGACTCAAGTTTCAGATCACGCGGTGCAGAAGAGTTAGCGTGTAAACCTTGCATCTTGCCGATGATTTCTTAGACACGAGCATGAAGATCACCTTAGTGCAGTGCTTGAAATTAAGGGTGTGCAAGTCGGAGAAGATTTGTCAGTTCAAGTACAACCAGTAAGAATTAAGGACAAACTGTTAAACGAGTCAAGGTCATCTCGACTAATAGCACAAACGACTCCACTTGGGAATTAGAGGATGAGATGAAAGAAACATATCCCCACTTATTTCTATATACACAATTTTCGAGGACGAAAATTTTTGTGTTGGGGAGAATGTAAGGCCCTGTTACCTTTTATTTTATTATTTTATTAAGAGGGGGGGGACACAAGGGAAGCACACGTCCAGAATTTCAGGGAGCAGCATCCAGGATTTCTGGGAGGCACGTCCGGGATTTTGGGGAGGGTAGCAGCCAACGGTTTTGGCACCTTTCAGAACTTAAGAAATAAAAGGTGAAGAGGGTTGCTGAACTGGGGAAGATCCTTGCTACCTTGCTGCCATTTTTGTAAGAGAAGGAGAAGTTCAAAGCTTGGTGGAATTGCTTGGAGCTGCAAGTTTTGGAGGAGATAGACTCAAAGAATTCTCAAAGGAAGTCTTCAAGAGGTAAGGGGAGCTAGATCTTTTGTTTGATTGTTGATATTTGCTGTGTTTGATGCAAATCTGAAAATTTGGGAATGAAAATTGGGAGTTTCTGGATTCTGGAAATCTGAGTTCGATTCTGCAGAATTCTGCAGAATCGCGCGTTCGTCCCATATGGCTCGACCAATTAGTGGTCGGCCAATATTTTGAACGTTCGTCCTATCAGTGCACGGCCAAATATTGGTTGGTTTCTGAGCGTTCGTTCGTTTAGTGCTCGACCAAACAGTGGTCGGCAAAAGTTAGCGTCCGGTCTTGTATTCTAAGGTACGAGAGTCAGCGTTCGTCCTTAATTTGTGCGAGTGATTAATTAGCGTTCGGTCTCAATTTGTATTCTTAGGTTTGGATCTTGAGCGTTCGGTTTTGACTACAGGTGATTTGAGCGTTCGTTCTCAATTTGGTATTTTAGGATTCAATCTTGAGTGTTCGGTCTCATACCATTGGGTCCATTTACGTTCGTCCAAACAGTGTTTACATATTGGGTTTAGTTGTAGTTGTCTATGTGCGTTCGGTCTCATAGGAATGAATGTATGTGCGTTCGTCCAAACAGTATTCACATGTTCGGTTTTGTAGTATTTGTCTATATACGTTCGGCATCTTCGTATTTGATCTTTAAGCGTTCGTCCAACCAGTGATTATTCGGTCTTATCATATTTGATCAGTATAGCGTCGTCGTCTAAACAGTGTTTATTGGGTCACTTCTCATTTGATAAGTATAGCGTTCGTCCCAATAGTTTCACATGAATCTGGTAGTGTCAGTCTAAACAGTGTTCGCCCAAACAGTGTTCTTTGTGATCTTACAAGTGCTCGGTCAATGGTGCGTCCGTTTCAAACAGTGTTAATCTCATAGTATTCGGTCTCTTAGTAGTTGTTCATGCGTTCGTCCAAAACAGTATTTGTACTATTATTACTGAACCATATTTACGTTCGTCCGAATGGAATTGCATTTGATAACGTTCGGGGTTGTAGCGATCGTTCATATTAGTAGTGTTCGGTCTTGATGTTGACTGTTCGTAGGTAGCAAACGTCTATGGGTGTTAATGAGCGTTCGGCCTTAATTGGATAGTTTTAAGATAGTTTTAAGGTTTGGTATTGGACGTTCTGTGTTATTATGTGAATAGTGATTGATAGCGTTCGTCCTTGATATATTTAGTGAATATAAGCGTTCGTCTTTATTTGGTATGCTTGGGCAGAAATCTTGATCGTTCGGTTAACCTTGAGTGTTCGGTCTTGGTTATTAGTAATTGTGTGCGTTCTACCGAACAGTATAAAATCCAAATTTGTATTCGTTTTCAGCGTTTGTCCTTTTATTGAGTGTTCGGATTAGTAACGTTCATGGTTAGTGTTGAGTCTAAGTGAGTGATCTTAACGTTCGTCCACTTAGTATCCGATTTTAAGGAGGTATTCGGTTGTAGCGTTCGACCAAACTACTCAACCACAGCGTTCGGCCTGTTCCTGAGCGTTCGGCCAGATTCCCATAACGTCCGTCCATTCGGTTAAAATAGCGTTCGGCCTAAATATCAAAATCAGCGTTCGTCCAGTTTGATTAAAAGAGCGTTCGTCCGTTCTTAAATGGACGTTCGTTCAAATTGGTTAAAAAGCGTTCGTCCGGCCGAAAGTGAGCGTTCGTCCAATATCTGCAAATATCGTTCGCCCGTCCGAAAGTGAGCGTTCGTCCAAATTGGTCTGGCCCTCGGGAAATGGCGTTCGTCCAATTTTTGGCTGGTGTTCGGAAAAACGACGTTCGTCCTGGGACGTTCGTTCAAAACTGTTAGGTGCTTGGAAAGTACGTTCAAATAGTGTTCTGTATAAGTTGGATTTTTTTTAGTGTTATTTTCTCTTGAATTGATTTCTGTGTATCAATGTGTGGAATATATGTGATGCATGTGAATATATGAGAATGTATGAATAATGATAAATTACTATGATGATACGATTGTAAATGTAAATGATGAATGTGAGTATGAAGGGGACAATCTCAGGGAGAGATGACTACAAGTTGTTATGTGATGTTATGTTGTTCTGTATAACTGTAGTGAACTTAGGATCGGTATGTCTATCCCTACACTCAAAGCATTGTTCATGCTCACAGAGAGAAGAACAGTGTCACTGGTGAGAGTAGAGGGAGGTCCTCGTCTATAGCCTTTGATGGCAGAGATAGGCAGGTTGAGGATTTACCTTGCTAGTGTTGGAGAAAGACCAACAGACTATGCGAGTGCACAGACTACTGTTAGTTCGACAGTTATACAAATCCGGATGAGTCGTGTATGTGGCTTTACTTTGCATAGTGTTGGGAGTGCCAGCAGAACTATGCGAGCGTAAAGTTGTGTGAGTTGTGGTTTAACGAGCATGTTTTAATTGTTCCTTTATATGTATTTATGCATAATGACATGAATTAACTGTATTACAAGTACGGCATGTTTTTTTTATATCTAGCTCACCCTTGCGTTGTTTGTGTTGTGTGCCAATTTGGATATATTTCTTTGGCGATGATCATCCACTTGGATGGGAGCAGATGTTGTCGAGGAGATCCCCTTGGAGCAAGAGCTAGAGGTTGCTGATGTTGCGGAGTAGTCATCTTAAGGATTTCCTGATTGATCACTTGTAGTGTTCAATCCTTTCAACTGTTCAAGTTTAAATTCTCGTTTATTTTATTTCTGGATGACTGTAATTTTCATATTTAATTACACGTCAAACTCCGACTGTTCTCTATATTTGAATGCTGACGTCTTTATTATATAATATTTGTTATTATATAATCGGGATGTTACATTAATGGTATCAGAGCAGTTCCTTCCTTAGAAACCTGTAGGTTGTGGGTATGCACTGTTTGTGATTGCGTACTCTGGCCTTATGTAGGAAATTGTATTAGTTTGAGTCAGGCTAATGGTCTTTCTTTCTGTATGAACAGAAGATGGCACCTACATCTCCTCATCGTTCTCCTCCGCGAGTAGATCAATCTGACTCTAATCAGATGCTGAATGCGGTGATCCAGGCTTTGCAACAACAGAATGCTACGTTGATTCAACAAAATACCTTTGCATTGCAAAATCTTGAAGCTGCAAGGGTATCAGCAGAGAACGCAAGAGTGTCTTCTGAGAACACTCAGAGGGAGTTCATGGAATTGATGACTAGTGCTAGGACTCCTCCAAGTTTTCTTCCGGTGTTATTCCTGCGCAAGAGTGGAGCTTGGAAAGTTTTCTACAGCATCGCCCAGCAAGATTTACTGGCAAGTGCAGCCCTGATGAAGCTGATCACTGGTTTGGGGATATGGAGAGGATATTTGAAGCTAAGGGATGTCCTGATGAGAAGAAATTGGCCTATACTCAATATTGCTTACGGGTGAAGCTGGTCATTGGTGGAGATGTCTCGTGATCTAGAGAAGACGAAGGGGGAATCTGAAGGACAGCAGAGTCAGCCTACTAGGAATGGGGATCATCTGGATCTCGTGGTGGGTTTAGCACCAAGAAGACCCCTTACGCTAGACCATCTTTTTCTTCTGGGTCTAAGGATTCATCCTATCAACCATCGGTGCAGTCAGGACCATCCAGGCCATCCGGCAACGTTAAATGTTTTAAATGTGGAGGACCTCTTATCGTAGCAAGTGCCCTGTGGGAATAAAAGTATTGAAGTGTTTCAAGTGCGGGAAAGAAGGGCACTATGCTGCTGAGTGTACTTCTACAGTAGGATCAGGATCTCAAGCGCAGAGTGCTAGTTTGCCTCCACCCAGCGGAGGTGGCAGACCTCCGACGACGGGCAGAGTGTACGCCTTGGTGGGATCAGAAGCAGTCAGTTCAGGTAACATCCTCATCTGTGATTGTTTAGTTCCTTGGTGTGCCTTATGTTGTGCTTTTGATTTGGGGGCAACACTCTCCTTCGTATCGAAGGCAGTTGTTGAAAGTTGGGTTTGTCTGTAGAAGATTTAGGCGTTGACCTGTTGGTGTCTACACCAGCATCAGGATTGATTAGGACGTTTTCTGTGTGTGTCCATTTTCGATTGTCGTAGAAGGACGTTGGTTCCAGGTAAACCTCACCCGTTTACCTTTGCAAGGATTAGAAATAATTTGGGAGTGGATTGGCTATCCATCGATCGCATCCTTATCAACTGTAATGATAAGGAGAGGTCGTTTCCGGATGAAGACAAAGATGTCTTTGTCGATCGGCGTTGTGAAACAAGACCTCCTGGAAGTGCTAGTTACTTCCTAGTGTCATCACGTATGGAAACGACTCAAGTTTCAGATCACGCGGCTGCAGAAGAGTTAGCGTGTAAACCTTGCATCTTGCCGATGATTTCTTAGACACGAGCATGAAGATCACCTTAGTGCAGTGCTTGAAATTAAGGGTGTGCAAGTCGGAGAAGATTTGTCAGTTCAAGTAAACCAGTAAGAATTAAGGACAAACTGTTAAACGAGTCAAGGTCATCTCGACTAATAGCACAAACGACTCCACTTGGGAATTAGAGGATGAGATGAAAGAAACATATCCCCACTTATTTCTATATACACAATTTTCGAGGACGAAAATTTTTGTGTTGGGGAGAATGTAAGGCCCTGTTACCTTTTATTTATTTTATTAAGAGGTGGGGGGGACACAAGGGAAGCACACGTCCAGAATTTCAGGGCAGCAGCATCCAGGATTTCTGGGAGGCACGTCCGGGATTTTGGGGGGGGTAGCAGCCAACGGTTTTGGCACCTTTCAGAACTTAAGAAATAAAAGGTGAAGAGGGTTGCTGAACTGGGGAAGATCCTTGCTACCTTGCTGCCATTTTTTGTAAGAGAAGGAGAAGTTCAAAGCTTGGTGGAATTGCTTGGAGCTGCAAGTTTTGGAGGAGATAGACTCAAAGAATTCTCAAAGGAAGTCTTCAAGAGGTAAGGGGAGCTAGATCTTTTGTTTGATTGTTGATATTTGCTGTGTTTGATGCAAATCTGAAAATTTGGGAATGAAAATTGGGAGTTTCTGGATTCTGGAAATCTGAGTTCGATTCTGCAGAATTCTGCAGAATCGCGCGTTCGTCCCATATGGCTCGACCAATTAGTGGTCGGCCAATATTTTGAACGTTCGTCCTATCAGTGCACGGCCAAATATTGGTTGGTTTCTGAGCGTTCGTTCGTTTAGTGCTCGACCAAACAGTGGTCGGCAAAAGTTAGCGTCCGGTCTTGTATTCTAAGGTACGAGAGTCAGCGTTCGTCCTTAATTTGTGCGATGTGATTAATTAGCGTTCGGTCTCTTTGTATTCTTAGGTTTGGATCTTGAGCGTTCGGTTTTGACTACAGGTGATTTGAGCGTTCGTTCTCAATTTGGTATTTTAGGATTCAATCTTGAGTGTTCGGTCTCATACCATTGGGTCCATTACGTTCGTCCAAACAGTGTTTACATATTGGGTTTAGTTGTAGTTGTCTATGTGCGTTCGGTCTCATAGGAATGAATGTATGTGCGTTCGTCCAAACAGTATTCACATGTTTCGGTTTTGTAGTATTTGTCTATATACGTTCGGCATCTTCGATTTGATCTTTTAAGCGTTCCAACCAGTGATTATTCGGTATTATCATATTTGATCAGTATAGCGTTCGTCTAAACAGTTTTATTGGGTCACTTCTCATTTATAAGTATAGCGTTCGTCCCAATAGTTTCACATGAATCTGGTAGTGTCAGTCCTAAACAGTGTTCGCCCAAACAGTGTTCTTTGTGATCTTACAAGTGCTCGGTCAATGGTGCGTCCGTTTCAAACAGTGTTTATAGTATTCGGTCTCTTAGTAGTTGTTCATGCGTCGTCCAAAACAGTATTTGTACTATTATTACTGAACCATATTTACGTTCGTCCGAATGGAATTGCATTGATAACGTTCGGGGTTGTAGCGATCGTTCATATTAGTAGTGTTCGGTCTTGATGTTGACTGTTCGTAGGTAGCAAACGTCTATGGGTGTTAATGAGCGTTCGGCCTTAATTGGATAGTTTTAAGATAGTTTTAAGGTTTGGTATTGGACGTTCTGTGTTATTATGTGAATAGTGATTGATAGCGTTCGTCTTGATTATTTAGTGAATATAAGCGTTCGTCTTATTTGGTATGCTTGGGCAGAAATCTGATCGTTCGGTTAACCTTGAGTGTTCGGTCTTGGTATTAGTAATTGTGTGCGTTCTACCGAACAGTATAAAATCCAAATTTGTATTCGTTTTCAGCGTTTGTCCTTTTATTGTGTTCGGATTAGTAACGTTCATGGTTAGTGTTGAGTCTAAGTGAGTGATCTTAACGTTCGTCCACTTAGTATCCGATTTAGGAGGTATTCGGTTGTAGCGTTCGACCAAACTACTCAACCACAGCGTTCGGCCTGTTCCTGAGCGTTCGGCCAGATTCCCATAACGTCCGTCCATTCGGTTAAAATAGCGTTCGGCCTAAATATCAAAATCAGCGTTCGTCCAGTTTGATTAAAAGAGCGTTCGTCCGTTCTTAAATGGACGTTCGTCAAATTGGTTAAAAAGCGTTCGTCCGGCCGAAAGTGAGCGTTCGTCCAATATCTGCAAATATCGTCGCCCGTCCGAAAGTGAGCGTTCGTCCAAATTGGTCTGGCCCTCGGGAAATGGCGTTCGTTCCAATTTTTGGCTGGTGTTCGGAAAAACGACGTTCGTCCTGGGACGTTCGTTCAAAACTGTTAGGAGCTTGAAAGGCGTTCAAATAGTTTCTGTATAAGTTGGATATTTTTTTAGTGTTATTTTCTCTTGAATTGATTTCTGTTGTATCAATCGTGTGGAATATATGTGATGCATGTGAATATATGAGAATGTATGAATAATGAAAATTACTATGATGATACGATTGTAAATGTAAATGATGAATGTGGAGTATGAAGGGGACAAATACTCAGGGAGAGATGACTACAAGTGTGTGTTGTATGATGTTATGTTGTTCTGTATAACTGTAGTGAACTTAGGATCGGTATGTCTATCCCTACTCAAAGCATTGTTCATGCTAACATAGAGTAAGAAAAACAGTGTCACGGTGAGAGTAGAGGGAGGTCCTCGTCTATAGCCTTTGAGGCAGAGATAGGCAGTTGAGGATTTACCTTGCTAGTGTTGGAGAAAGACCAACAGACTATGCGAGTTGCACAGACTACTGTTAGTTTCGACAGTTATACAAATCCGGATGAGAGTGTTGTATGGTGCTTTACTTTGCATAGTGTTGGGGAGTGCCATAGCAGAAACTATGCGAGCGTAAAGTTGTGTGAGTTGTGGTTTTAACGAGCTGTTTAATGTTTCCTTTATATGTATTTATGCATAATGACATGAATTAACTGATTACAAGTACGACATGTTTTTTTTTATATCTAGCTCACCCTTGCGTTGTTGTGTTGTTGCCAATTTGGATATATTCTTTGGCGATGATCATCACTTGGATGGGAGCAGATGTTGTCGAGGAGATCCCCTTGGAGCAAGAGCTAGAGGTTGCTGATGTTGCGGAGTAGTCATCTTAAGGATTTCCTGATTGATCACTTGTAGTGTTCAATCCTTTAACTGAAGTTTAAATTCCGTTTATTTTATTTCTGGATGACTGTAATTTTCATATTTAATTACAGTCAAACTCCCGACGTTCTCTATATTTGAATGCTGAAGTTCACGCTTTATTAGATAATATTTGTTATTATATAAATCGGGATGTTACATTAATGGGTATCAGAGCAGTTCCTTCCTTAGAAACCTGTAGGTTGTGGTATGCATGTTTGTGATTGCGTACTCTGGCCTTATGTAGGAAATTGTATTAGTTTGAGTCAGGCTAATGGTCTTTCTTTCTGTATGAACAGAAGATGGCACCTAATCTCCTGCATCAGTTCTCCTCCGCGAGTAGATCAATCTGACTCTAATCAGATGCTGAATTGCGGTGATCCAGGCTTTGCAAACAACAGAATGCTACGTTGATTCAACAAAATACCTTGCATTGCAAAATCTTGAAGCTGCAAAGGGTATCAGCAGAGAACGCAAGAGTGTCTTCTGAGAACACTCAGAGGGAGTTCATGGAATTGATGACTAGTGCTAGGACTCCTCCAAGTGTTTTTCCGGTGTTATTCCTGCGCACGAGTGGAGCTTGGAAAGTTTTCTACAGGCATCGCCCAGCAAGATTATGGCAAGT